>NC_137924.1:14892978-14920478 GCF_963457725.1 Sprattus sprattus
CTAGGAGAAGGCCCCATTAAAAGACTAACCATTAATGAATTCTCATTCAGGCCAGAGAATACCATGCAAAGCGGTGCTGGGAAATGCCAAAGAGAGATATAAATCCTCCCTGGTTGGAATTTAGCAGACAACATGATCTCTGGTGCTGTCTGAGAATGGACATTTAATAGAGCAAGAAGAAGGGGGAAAAAGAGAGAGCTGGATTGATTTCTTCAGGAACAACAAAGCTTTAGGGATTTGTGACTGGTAAGGTAATGTACAGAATTGATTTAAAGACCTGTCACATTAAAACAAAACCAGGTGCATCTGAGTTTTTTGGCCTTAACATGTTTTTTTTTTATCAGTAGTACATGTGAAACTGTATATGATGTCATTTAATGCTGAACATTATACCGTCAGCATGGTGGTTCCCGTCAACTCCATGTTCCATTGTGTGCTGGATATGTCAGGATCCAGTTATTTAGAGAGTTTTCCCCATTAAATGGACTCAATATGTTAACAGCACCACTAACGTTAATGGTACAGATCACTTCATCGACTCATGAAGGAATGTATCACGAGAGTCGTGGAGGTGTTGAGTTGTTGTTGAAGTTTTAAATTTGTGAGTGGTTTCAAGATGTCTCCAAAGGGCAAAGATGTCAACACATTTCCAGGCTCTCCCATGTGCTCTGTGGAATGCGACACAATCCTCAGTCCTGAATGCACATTTGTTATTAAGCAGAGTATAGGCCTAAGCAGTATACAGACATCTGGAATCCAGTAAGTCATACTTCCTGCTTAGGTTTCTGCGTCACAGTATGAAATACAGACATTGATAGTTTATTATTAGAGCAACAAAACTGAAAGATTTCAATGGACAGTGAAATTATAGCACTGATTGAGTAAAGCCTACTGAAAACAAAAAGCAGATTGGTCTTTTTCGGAGGCTGTGGTCATGATCCTGATAGAGCATATAGTGTAAGGGTAAGGTTCGGGTTAAGCCTGCAAAACAGATTTCAGACTTACGTGTCGCACAGGCTTTGGGGCATCATGTCACGAAACTGCATCACAAATATGGCAAGGTTCAATGCATAGGAATCTTAATGTGAAAACCTACAGTTCCACTAACGGCCTGTGGAGGGGGCACAGGTCCTGGCTGAGCATCTCTTGCCCACAGCTGGGTATTGTAGCACACCTGTTTGCCAGATGTTTCGGGGGAGCGTAGAAGCTTGACGTTCCTGGTTCATAGATCCCGTGTTTTTTTTTTTTTTGTTCAACCTTTTTCTCTTGCGTTGGCCAGTGGTTTTATTTCTCTTTCCCTGATGCATGTTTACACAGGCATATATTAACCTTGAAAAAAAGGTGAGGTGTAGGCAACTGTACCTGACAACAAGGGGATTTGGAGGGGGAATCCCCGTCACGTCACCGTCTCCCGGGGCAACTTAGTCACGCTGTATCAAAGTTTGAATACCAGTAAAATACGTAATTTTAAGGCCACTTCTATCTACTTTGGCACGCTGTCCTGCGAGGTCGGCTGAATGTTGTGATAGTGATGGAGTCCCGTCGCTTCGTGTTTCTTTACACATTTCGCTTTCAGTTGGAGCATTTGGACTACATCTCAGCATCTGGACAAACTGACTAATTAAAAAAGAAACAGGGGATTTAGTTTTTCTCTTCCTTTCTCTTAAATCTACATTATAAAGCGGCTGTATGTTAAAGTGTCAGTGTAGCAAATGCTTGTGTGATAGCACACAAAGTACAATGTGTTTCTGAACTTGTTGCCATTCTGAACTGTCTTTTGTTCTAACTGGCTGCAGCGGAGAGGAGAGGCCTGGCCTAATTATCCCCTGTTCAGAGTAAATCTGCTCATACATTGGGCTTTCTTTGAAGATGGGTCTCTTAATCCCTAATCTGTCAACTGGAAAAAGACAGAGGGAGAGAGAGTGGGAGAAAAAGAGAGGGAGAGAGAGAGAGGGATGGAGGGAGAGAGAGGGAGCTGTATGGACAGATTTGGGAAAATACAACATGGGTAACTCCTAGGCACTGAGTATGTATCAACTGTGAATCATGGCTAGATGATAATCTAAATGTAACCACACTATTTGCATATAATGAAACTGACTGAACCACCTGCATACTTATTCACACAGGTATTCAGCTGTGGGTTGTTTAAAGTGTTACCGGAATTCATCCTAATGGTTTTCTTTTGGCTTTTTACCAATGCAAAATATGACAAGATGCAACTATCCCACATTCAATTTTAGACATTTACACTTACACTTACAAAAACACACAAATGTTGGTGACAGGCTAATGAAAAATAAGCCTGAGGATGTGTGAAGTCGCTATGAGGAGCACGGATAAGAATGCATGGTATCCTGCAAGAAAGAAAAAAAAAAGAAAGAAAGAAAAATGTAAACCATGGCCCCCAAGCAGTTGTGTGATCAACACGCATCAGTTCAAATGTTTCACTTTTCTCAAAAAAATCTACACACACATTTCTTATCCAGTCCAAGAAGCCGTCGGCAGCTATTGCAAGTATTTCTGCAGATGGCGAGCTGAACATGTGCATGTTTGCCCATGTATTTTGGGATTTCACTAGATTCTCAGATATTAAACGCTGAAATGAATGAGTGCGTGGCACTTTTTATTTACACAACCACAAAATGGCATACAAATAAAGAGCAGAAACATCCTCATGAAAGTATTGGTCTTTAATATTTGTCGAGAGAGGGAGCCGCAGAAAGAGGGAGTTGCCCTGAAGAAGAGGCCAGCGGCGGTGGCTGGAGTCTATAGGCTGTTTGATCCCAGCGCCCGGAATCCCTGGAAACGGCTGAAAATTCGCCTTCCCCCTCAGAGTTCAGATGCTCCGGGTCGCCTGCTGGAAACATTACAGTCAAGTCAGCAGCGGGGCAGCCGTGCCTGTCTTCAGCTGCTCGGCGGAATACCGCGAGAACCACTCGGGGAACTCGACATGTGTCACGGCCACAATTTACCGAGAGCTGTGTTGTGTAACAGATATACGATACCACAATACTTATACAGTTATTTTTAAATTGGTCAGTCCCACGCCAGAAGCAATTTGAAACATCGCATCCCAATGCCAAAGCCAGCAGGCAACAAAGGGTGACACAAAGGAAGGATGCCATTTCATAGAAAGGTAAACTAAAGGTCCTCAGAAAAGATGTCCTTCTCAGATTTGTACGGGCTTCACTCCCTGGTCTACACTGTTTACTTGGTGGAAAGAGAGGATCTAATTTTTCACACCTCCAGAAGACACGCTCACTTTTATCATTTCAGTGACAGATCAGCATTTTAGGTTGCTTTCTAATAGACAGATTCATTCAAACATCATTCATTCATTGTGCTGAAACCATGACAGATTTATCTTTTGTAAATGGGAATATGTATCAATACCACTGTACTTTATCAATGGTTTATTCACTAATGTGATAAAAGGTAATGTATTTAAATTCATTGGATTGTCTTGTTGTTTATGCAGCAAAAACCATCACTGATCTCTCTATAACAAGGCCTTCACTTATCACATAGAAAGCCACACACTTTCTCCTGTTCTGAACAAAAGTGAGCGTGTCTTCTGGAGGTGTGAAAAATTCGATCCTCTCTTTCCACCAAGTAAATAGTGTAGACAAGAGCATAGTCGGAGTTCCCGGGAAGGACGTGTCCCTTACCATAAAGTTGCCCCCCCAACAAACATTGGAAACAAAAACTAAAAAAATATTTTTTTGTATTTATTTTTTTCATCAATAATGGGGTACAGGAGGTAGAGAGGTGGTTTACTATGCACAAGGTTGCTTGTTCGATTCCATGTCGAAGTGTTCTTGAGCTGTTTTAGAACTTATTTTGAGCATCAAGTTCTCTTGAACTTTGGACAATAATTGTCTGTGAGTGGATATTTCGTGTTAGTACATTTAATGCCGTTTAGATAATTCAAAAATCACTTCGAAATTCTGTTTGTAAATGTGATAAGAGAATTCGGTATTTAGCAGTTTATGCTAGCTAGCTCTCGTGAAAGCTATTTTTTCATGCCCCCCCCCCCCCCCCCCCCCCCCCACAATGAAATGGGATCTCCGCCCCTGCCTGTTCACATTTCAACAACACCACATTTAAAGGAAATGTAATTCTCCAGACCAGCTTCGCTGTCATCTCTATTGATACTATCACTACTTGACAAAGTCAGTGTTTGTGCAATGTGACATCCATTTAAAATGAAAATGAGTTGCCCTCTTGAGGCTGCAGATAGATGGCTTGGTTGGCCCGTAGAGACAACTAAACACCACACAAGATTGCAATGTATTTCAAACAAATAACAAATACAACATTTATACTGACAGTTTGACAGTTAAACTGTCAACAATAATAATAAAAAAGAATGAATCTGTTATGTAGGGCTTTCTACCGAGAGCAACTCTAAATATCCACAACCATATCACCACATGAAACCATGCAAATAAAACATGACTATATGATGATGATGATTACTATTATTATTATTATTATTATTATTATTGTGATTATTATTAGTAGTAGTATTAGTAGAAGTAGTAGTAGTTGTAGTAGTTGTAGCAGTAGTAGTAGCAGTAGTATTCATTCTTAATGGTAGTGATTTCTGTTGCTGCCGTTGTGTGGCAGTATTAATAACAAACATGATCACTTTGAGTTTTAAAATGAAACATAAAAGTGCCTGGTGTTGCCGTTGCCACCAGTGACAGTTCGGCAGTTATAATTGGGACATTGGAAAAGGGTATGGCCGTCTGCAGGCTTGTTGACTGGGAAGTTGAATCATCTCCTGTTGACCACACACTGGCTCACGCGGGTGAGTGTGTTTACTGGGGCCCTGGCGTTCCCATCGAGTCATCCTTCACACAGCACCCCTGGATGTGTGTGCAAATACACCCTGTGGTCTCACATCAGGCCCCACTCCTACCCCCGTCTGTCCGCAGGGGCCACTCACCCCCAGATGCATGCAGGGGGCTCCACCCAGCCGCAGACCAGAGGCAGCGAGGGGAACCACACTCACCCACTGCGTCTTTAAGTGTGTGGCAAACACATTTTCTCCATTTGCCTAATTTCATGTCGTGGTGCTGTGAGACATTATGCACATAGAGGAGACAGAACAAATTAAAGGGTAGGGTGAGGTGGAGAAGACACACATGTGACAGCGCGTAGAACAATATTTTAATTTTGCCCAATTATAACAGGCCATCCATCGGCTGAGAAACACTGAGTGGGCTATGGTGCCGAAGCCCCAAGTCTGTGTGTGCATCAGAGCCATGGAGTGCACTTCCATCTTGTTGCCAGATTCCCTATGTGAAAGTAAAAGACAGCCTATTAATCATGGGACAGTTTGGAGGCTTGCGGAGTGAGACAGAGCTTGTTCACAACCCCGCCCTTGTGTGAGACGTGTGTCTCACTCTCCTGTGAAAAGTGTCTGTCTGCCATCTGAAGGGAAGACTATGAGGTGTGAATACCTGTCTACCAAAGATGTTTCAAAGTGATCCACTGCAACAACAAAAAAAGAAGTAAATCTGCTCATTGCTAACTCCTCACAATATTAACCAAATGTGCGTGCGGATACCAAAGGCCAGCCCATTGACATGGCTGTGAGTGTTTTTTTTAGCTTATTTCATGCTTTTATGATTAAGTCTATTTTAATTAATGTAAAGGCAAGAAGAATTCATTAATATTACACTCTTTGAATAGCAGTCACAGACATAGCCTCATTCAGCAACACATCGTTTAATAGAAGCCAGTCGCCTAATGAACTCATACACAGACCAGTGATCATATAAAACATGTTTGTCCGCAGAAAGTGTGACTTCTACCTCTTTGAACTGAAGGAATGACGACTGAACAGTGAACTTTATTTGAACTCCAGCCACAATAGAACGGTTTTGTGAAGCAGTTATAAACCTTCTCTGGCAGATTTGCAACCAGTGATTACTTGTTTAGTCCGGCAAAGTGTTAATAGCTCCTTTATGGGGCAATAACACGCAGGTGTGCCCCCTGGAATAGGCAAGCGTGACGCATTGATACTCAACAAGCATTTTTTCCTCTTTGTGGCTCTACGTTGTAGTTTGTAACGTCATGAAACAGGCCCCAAAAAAGAAGCCAGTAACGGTGGCAGTAATGGCTACTAATGAATTTCGGCTTCCAAGGAGTGTCACGCTGCGTTGTCAGCATCAGAAGTTAGTACACACCGTTCACCCTTTGATCCTCACAAGTGTTTTAGAGCTCAGTCTTTACCTCCCGTGCCCCACCAAGCAGACATGCCCCCTGAAAGACTCTTTGTTTGATCACGTTCGACTCGAAACATGACAAAGCGGGGCTCTGGCAGGGGCCGGGAGTAGCATCGGTTTAATTAGCTCAAAGACAGCAGAGCAGCCCGGCACAGGAGCCCTATCAAGTGCTGTCTAAGCCACCCTGACTCCCAGGCAGCCTTCAAGGGGCTGCAGATGAAAGGCACTGTTTTTGTGATTCATATCTCAGTGATGTGGCCTGGGAGGTGCTCTGTGTCAGGTGCGCACGCTTGCCAAGGGTACACACACCGACGGGCGGTGCTGCCTGCCCGCCTGGTGACTTTCAAAGACAGGGGGGCTTAGCATCTGGTAACAATTGTATCATTACAGCTTACCTCTGTCTGCAAGTGTGGACTACCTAAATACCCAGCTGATAATGGTTTCAAATGACCTCCTCCTCCTCCTTCCCCTCATCTACCCCCTTTTCCCAGACAAAAGGCCAAATACATAAAGCCACACAAGTTGCCACTGGGAAGCCAGGGTCCCCTCTGCAGGACCAGAATGCAACCCTATGACCTATGACCCTTTGCCTGCCTCAGTGATTGCTTCTATAATGACTGTTGACCATTCTCCACACGGCAGTTACCGTAACATCCACTCACCTCTTACCATAATGCATTAATTGGAAAAAGAGGGAAATGTTTAAGTCCTAATTATATTTGGGAAGTAATTGAAACTGGGTGCTGGTGATGGATCACCTCCCTGGTGTTGTTGTGCTGTTTGTCAGAATCGCTGTTGAAATGTTAGAAACTGAGCTAGGGTGAGTTTTGTATGGTTTTTTTTTTCTTTGAGGGTATCTTTACAAGAACTGGTTGACCTCCATTCAATTACTTTTAAATTGCCAGAGAAAAATTCAATAAAGCTTGAGTCAAAGTCATTCATATTCACTGAGGAGCGACTCTAATGAAACTCTGCTACCTTCTGACAGTGTAGCATTTCTCACCATTATCCTCCTAATATGACATTTCATTTTAATTAAATTTCGTTTTAATTAAATCTTAATCAGAGCAATCAGAGTAATCATATTAAAATGATCAGCTCTGATTGACATACGCTGTTGTGTGCACACAAATGCCTTAGGTTCACTTAGAAGGGTGGATCCAAGATCATTCTTTGCCATAAAAAAACAATGCTTCCACTTTTATATGACTAACCATTCATCTATTCCAAAAATGCTGTGGTCTGCATCTTTAATGGAGGTGTCTGGCGGTGGTTTAAGCTCTCACCTGAGCACCGTGTTGTAAAAGCCATTACCTCCTTATAGTGTCTTCTCTCCCTCTCTCTCTCTCTTTGGGAGGATAATTCATCCCCAGGTCCTGTGTGATTACACCACTCGTCTTCTTGTTATGCTCAAACCTGACAGCCGTTTATTCACTTTTCTACAGGCTATTATTATTTTGCCAGGCAAATTGGTCTCACCAGGCACACTGGTCAATGCCATCCTCCCATATTATCTCACTTGGGGTTGTGGTTATCACTCAGCTCCTAATCAAAGGCTTGAACAATTGCAAACAATTCACTCCTCTTGAAGCGTTTGACATCTTACCTTGGGAAAGGCCAGCTAGTAATTTCCAGGATTGACTATTTATTCTGCTGCCCTGCACCCTCTAATTTTGCCCTTAGGATTTAAGAGGAGGCTAGGATGGAGATTGAGATGAATCAGACCCCGGTGTGACAGGGTTTGTGCAGATTGTGTGGTCTGATTGACTCTAGAAGGCCCACCGCGGTGAAATGGCTGTGCTGGGGGTTCCATTGTAATGAATGTGTGACAGAGAGATAGTATTGGTATGAAACCTGCTACAGCATTAAACTTGCAATGGTTACTCATAGAACATGTTGCGTTTTTGACTCATCATTTGTTAAGAGGTGAAAGGTTCAGGGGGTTAGCGGCTGTAGCCATGCCTGAGACAAAATGTATTTAAAAAAAATATGATTTTTTTTTTTTTTTTAAAGAGGACCTTTTTTTTAAAGAGGACCCTTTAACTATTTTAACAGCCCAGCAACAGTGAAGGCAATGTGTACTGTTGTGCTATAACCACTATATAACCAAGAGTTAGATTTTTCAAAGCTGTCGTCTTTCTATGACGCCTGTTGCAAAATATCACACACGGACAACACACCCCCCTGGTCAGTAAAGTAATTGTCTGTCACATTGTGCCTTATTTTGAGCGTAAAGTAATTGTCTGTCACATTGTGCCTTATTTTGAGCTTTGCTGAAGCTTTCATCAGTGAATGAAGTGTTAATTGGTACCAGTGAGATTGTATACAGTTAAACATTACTTTGCCACTGCTCAATTGATCTAAAGGGAGGTGAAACTATAAAACTACTGTATGTGTGTTGTCAGTTTGTCAGGTTGAGAGGGACATGTATTAAATGATTGCAAGAAACAATGTTAAGAATTTAATGGAATGCAGAACAGAGACGCGATATATAAAAAAACAAGACATGTTATAAAATAACAGTTGTGCATATGCTGTTAGGTCCTTTCACCAGCAGTGTGCCTGAAGGAAAGAAACCAGGCCTTGTAAATGAAGCCCTCAGACATACAGAAACGTGACATTGAAGTGAATTTAATGAAACACAGTAAACTTAAGTTTTATTCCTGATGATTTTATTTGCTTCTAAGTGGAATGCTGATGGGGGATCTGTTACCCAGCTGTCTTCAGCTGCTGGAAACGGCCCTGTTAGAGCGTATCATTTGAATAGCGACTCTGGCACCCTCTCCTGCTTGTGGCAGGCCCGCATAAGTTTAATTAGTACCTTGTTTTTCGGCGCAGAGTGCTCTTTCCATTCAAACCAGCAGCCTTGATTAACAACATCCTGATTTGTGTATGGGAAATTTGGGTCTGTTTTGATCTGCTGAGATCACATGGTATTAATGGAGACAGCTGGTCAACTGTGGTTTTCCTTGAGGCCACAGCTGATATGTGGAAGGTTATGCCCTAGACAGCATCTCACAGGTCCCGTGTGTCTTCACCGACTCAGGGCCAAGCGTTTTCGATTCACCTGGGACTCCAAGTTTCCTCAGATTCCTGCCGCACACATCCGATTATAACGTTGGTCCGTTGACATCCTCTCTATTAACGTCAAATTATACCTTCATCCCATAGATCTAAATATATGTACACATTCACTGTGTTGTTACAGTCCATTGATTCCCTTCAAACGACCAACCTGCCGTTTGGGTAGGACATGTAATAGATATTACAGCAGCAGCAGCCTCCTCTTTAACATGGCTACGCTATGCTAGCGCTGCCCGGTGCTGGCCCGGGCTTCAAATCTGAGCGGCGCGTATCCCTCAGAGAAACCACAGCGCTCTCCAGCCCATGGCATCCATCATTCTCGAGTTACCCAGTGCGAGGGGATCCGTGACCTCAGGGCCAGATGTGCCGGCAGTGCTGCCTGTGGTCGGCCATGTTGATGAGAGCATCTGCGAACCGGGCTTTTTTTAGACGTGTGTGAAGGCAGGGGACATTACGAACGCTGCTACCAGCCCCAACTGCCATTCCCCCTCACTGCAGAAATGTTGACATAATGGCCCGGGTAACTAGGGAGGAGGAGGATCATGTTCAAAAACAAACACACTCAGGTTGTCTGAAAGACATTACTGACAATAGGAAATGAGACCTTACAATTGTTTTTGCTTGTTTAGTTTTTCTTTTGAAGAAAAAAAACTAATTTGGCCTTTGTCAGTCACATATTGAATACAGTATATGTGCCTCTGGCAATCCCATGTCATTTACATGTGTAATTATGATGTACATCTACAGGTATTTGAAGCTTGTTATGTAAAATGAAACCCGTCTGGATGAATAATTGCAGGTGTAATTTGTGATGTAATGTGCTCATTACAATCTTTCTATAATGAGAGTAGAGTCATCATAGTCTCTCCCTAGACAAGCTTTGGATAAATATCGAAGGAGCTTGCGTAGTAATGGGATCTGCTGGAATCACTTAGAACATCTTCCCGGTCTATCAGTAACATGCTGAAGCCCGCTGTGAACGATTCTCTTTGATAAGGTATAACATAGTCAAGTGACCTTGCCAAACATTGGCTGATGAGGGCTCCATTGGTGGGGAGGGAACAGTGATGATTAGAGGGCCGTGAACATCCCTCTCCAACCGTGCCGTGAACGAGTGTGCAGGTTTCAGAACAATAGGCATTAGAAACGTGGCACAGGAATGAAGGGTTCACTGCTTCGGGGCACATCATGATTTGAAGACAAAGCTCTTTCAAGACGTATCAAGACTTTTGAGCAGCTTTCCAGGATTCGTCTGTGCAGACAGAAGGATAAAAGTGACATAATCAAGTCTAGAATGTTTTATAGGAGCCAGGTGATGCAGGAATGTGGCCTATGAGTAACTAATGGTAGGTGAAAATGTTCCCTTATGTTGAGAGTAAACTGTTGATGGGGAAAATCTCCCTGTGCTGTTTCTCAATGGCATTTTTCCACCGAACCTCAGATTTTCCCATCTTTATGTCAGACATCAGGCATGGGAAATATGTTTTGTTTCTAATGGTCACTTTGAATCAAAACAATGACCTTAATCACAGACATATAATCGCTTCTTTGAGCTGATAAGAAGTGTTATCGATGATGTATTTCGGACTGCCAGCATATCTGCAAAATGCAAGTAATGCCCAGACGGGGCGCAACACTGAGGCAACAAAAATGATCAAAATCTCTATACTTTCACACGAGGCAAATCAAACAGATATACAAAGGCCAAATTAAATTGGGCGTACAAGATGCGAAAGCCCTGTACAGCAGGATGTTTATTTTCAACCAGTTCCAACTGTTAAAAAACAAATGTAACCCTAGATAATTTAAAAAGGACAGGCTGTTCTTTCAGTAAAATGGTCAGCAGAATAGTGTCTCGAATGTGTCATCCTACTTAACCCTAGTTAGCTTATCTAATCGTAGAGTCTGACTCCCATTTGATTGAGTGGTAACAGTAGCACTCATAGCAGTAACATGAAACGTCCTTAAAACCCTTTGAAAAGTTCAAAAGGCAGTGTGTGCACTGGCCATTTGCATGTTAGGTCAGTGCACAGTGGGCCACCAGAACTTAACCTTATGTAGTAAGGAACTCCTTTCTGTCAAAGTTATAATTATGTCCCTGTGTGTATCTCCTCTTCTACTCTCTCTCTCTCGTTCTCTCTCTCTCCCTCTCTTGCTAGCTCTCTCTTTCTTTCTTACTCGCCTGCTTACTCGCTCTCTCCTTCTCACTCCTCCATGGCGGAAAGTCCCTCATCTTGGGAGCGATGGGGTAGAGGCACGCCACTTGCAGCTGCACGACCACATGAGAGGGCTGACAGGAGGAACGGGGAGATAATGAGAGCCTCGCTGCTGTCAGGCCCGGCCAGCTGCCCCAGTCCAGATTAAAGGCCTGCCTTTATTGCTCGGCTCACTGATGTGCTGCGCGCCGCCGCTGCTGCCCCGTGTCCCCGCACTCGCTGCTGTGCCCTCTCAGGGACCGTGGGGACGGCCCTGAGAGGGAGAGAGAGAGGCCTCCCGAAACACCGGCCCTGCACTCGCCACGGCACACTAACTGCCCCCTCCACCCCCCCTCCTCTGACTGGCTTCCGCGAACGGTCGCCTGACTGAGAGTGGTGGTTGGATTCGTGTGACAACTGGGAATGAGTTCATCGCTAAAATCCTATTAGGGGGGCAAAGAGAGAGTGCATTTGGTGTGGTGTGTGTTTTTTCACTCTTCATAAATTGTTCTGTAGTCTGAATGAACTGAGACCGTTAAAGTGGAACAAGGGCAACAGCCACAGCTTTCTTGTGGGATACATACGATTTCCTTACAAGTCGTTTTACAATACATTACTGCTGATTAAAAATAATCAAAAGGGCTCCAGCAACTAAACACTGAATGACTGCCTTTTTTTGATCCTGCTATTCTTGTTTTGTTTTTTATTACCGTGCCATGCATGCAGTGTGTCATTATTGTCCGTTTCATACAAACGTTTCAAAGAATGTGTAGTGACTCACTTCATTTTAAACCACCAAGCTGGCAATGCTTAGAGACGTGAAAGAGGTGTGTGTAAGTGTGTGCGTGCGTGTGTGACTGTGTGTTTAAGTGGAAGAGAGAGAGAGAGCGAGAGAAAGAAAGAGAAAGAGGAAAAGTTCTCCTCTCTTTGAGAAGATTAGTTAATTAGCCATCTCTGGCAGAGGTCTGTCCTCTAATGGTTTGTCAGTGGAACACAATCACATTTTCACCACATCATCCAAACGCTTAAACATGCAGTCATTTCCAGGTTGTGAGTCGCCTGCCATGAAATCTGCAGCCAGAGTTTGAGAGCAGAGAGAAGGACTGGAAGAGGGGAGAAAAAAAACCTCAAACACAGATGTAATAAAATACCAGTTCTGACTTCACTCTGTGAGCCTGAAGTCAAATTCTGAATGTCAATTAAGGCTAAGCGAATTCCATCAGTCAACCGACAGAGAAGTCTCTGTAGTTCACAGTTGTGGTTGACACCTGAAGATGAAGCATATCCCTGTCACAGAGTGTGTTTAGAGAGCCTTCGAGGTAGCTTTTTTTGGGGGTCCTTTTGACTAACATTTGTCTGTGTAAGAAAATACCTTGATGTCACTTTACCGTTTACATCAGCGGAAGGCTCCAGATGTCCCTTTTTGCATTGTTTTAATAGGACACGTGCCACTTGGTAGGGAACAGAGATATCACATGCATATTCCTGTGTGTGTGTGTGTGTGTGTGTGTGTGTGTGTGTGTGTGTGTGTGTGTGTGAGTGTGTGTGTGTGTGTGTGTGTGTGCCAGTGCACGTGCATGCATGTACAGGTGTGTGTGTTTCCAGTCACACAATATACAATAGCAGAATGCTGTCAGTCATTTGCAGTCGCTCCAAGGTGTCAGAGGAGGATGTTAGGTCATATACTTCAGTCATTTCGCACAGAGTGGGTAATGTCTGGCACAGACCATCAGGCAGGTCCTAACATTTGGGAGCAGTGAGACCTGGCTCCCTCCCCTTGGACATGTTGGAATCTGCCTGCCTCTTCTCTTTTTCTTTTCCCCCCCTCTACTTTTTCACACTTTTTTTTTTCTTCTTCGTTTTTTTCACCGAGGACCATCCTTATCTGATTCCTATTTGACAAATCAAATGAAGTGAGACGGAGTTTGTGCTGGTGCGAAAAGTCCCACCGGTGTTGCCTGCCTGCCTGTCCCCGGGGTTCAGGTGGCACCTGCGTTTTTGGACACTGCGGGGAAAGTGGGGAGCGCATTCCTTCCCGGCACACCCTTGGTTAACGATAGGAGCGGCTGCAGTCTGCAGCCATTATGCCGGTGGTGTCAAAGCAAACGTTTCCTGAATGCATGAGTCACTCGCATTCCTCGGTGTATATCTTCCAACCAGCTCACCTGCAGGACCAGCCTCTCATTCTCGCTTTCTCCAGGCGAATGGCAGGAACCTTCCAGACACTGAAGGGCTTGTCACACTGCATTTTCTTAAAGAGAAAGTGTAACAGTACTCCCCAAACCTTCATTAACCAATGTGAAACAGAAATTGATTAAACTTTTTTTTTTACGTTAGAAGGCTGCACAAACTGTATTTGATTCGACTTGTTTACTACATTCTTGTATAGTACCGGTGGCAGCAGACATACTTTACAGGCAAGGTCCTTAAGGGAGAAAGGAAAGAAAAATGCCAGGAATGATCCCTACACTCAGCTCTGCAGGTCTGTGCAAAGCATGCTGAACTTTTGTTTAAACTAGAAGAACTGCTCCAGGCTGTATCCTCTCCTCAACAAAGGGCTGCAACTATTACTGATTAGACTATAAGAAGTCTCTCAGATGACCATGTAGGTACAGAAATAATAACCCTTCACAACTTTAATTGAAGGCGTATATATCGTAGACACAAACTACTACAGTTAAGGAGATACATCAGGAATGGTGAACACAAGTAAGGCTGTGGTTGGTGGATTAAGAAATTATATATTTTTGGCCTGAGCTTCATGGTATTTTGTTACACTAATTCACGTCTGAGAATTACATAAAAAGCAGAATGATCAAATTCCGTTTATGCTGGGGGAATTATCTAGTGCAATCTTCATGCTGTATTATGTTGCTGATTGGATTCCCACTTTCCCACACATCGTGAACCACAGAAGGGTCGACTTCTGCGTCATGTGTAACAGACCATTCAAATGTGGAACAACAGAACGATAAAATAAAATGGTTTCCAAGACGATGGAAAGGTTTTCCTTGAGAAACTGGTGTCCACAGTTCTGTTTGAGCGATATGTCATAAAACCTTCTATTGACAGACTTGGCCTTGAGATTGGAATATCCACATATTATTCAGGGGTCTTAATCAGTGGTATGCTGTGCACAGTGACTCACACCTCCTTAAAGCACCACTGAATCTATTATTTTTGGTATTTAACAATGAGATCAGAAGAAAGAGTATGTTTGTCTGTGTGGTTGATATCAGTTTGGTACTGGCTTTAGGAAAAGGCCTAAGATAAGGCAGGTGGGTACCTCCGAAAATGTCCCCTCTTGGTCTTCCTCTATCTTGTATCCTGGATACAAACTGTACAACATGAACTGTACCACACTTACTATATTCATATCTCTTCTAATAGCAGCAAATTGGTAAAAAAAAAAATCTATCTGACTTTTCTTGACTGCTGTTGTCCTCTCACACACACAATGGAGTTGGAGTCACATCTGTTTGTATTTTATTTACTCACCTACCATAGAAACCATATCAACAGCCTTTTTTTAGTAGCCTCAAAGCCCATTGGTCAGTCTCTGCATCATTTTTAGGTCAGGAGGACAGGCAAAGCATCACCCAGTGGGTGCATCACCAAGGTTACCATCCCTGTTGTTATTCAACCTTTGTCCCACAGGTCTATCAATACAGGCATTTTGCCCTGTGATTTAATATTGGCCCGCCACTAACCATAGCCTGTGGTCACTAAAAAAAAGAAAAAATAGAAAAAGAAAAAGTAAAAACCTGAAGAGCCCAAGATTAAAGGGTAACGTTGCACTTTGCGTTTTATGTTATTAATGCCGTAATTGCTAATTATACTCTTTAGAAGTTTTGAAAGGTCGGTTGATGATGAGGCAGTTTAGCTTATTTGGTGCAGATAACTTTGATCAAAGCTGGAGAGCACAGGGTCACTGGAGAGACAGCACTGGGGCTTAGGAGGTAACTCCAGGGGCACAGACAGGAGCGTTTGATTTCCAAGATGTCCGAGTGTAAACATTTTCGAGCACTGTATTTAAATATGGCAGGACCCAAGGCGAGGGGGATGTGACACCAATGATGATTACAGCTGTAAGCGTTCTGACCTGTGCAGCATGCAAACTAGACGTGTAGAAAAATGTGAAGTAGCACTGATAAAAAGTCGGTTTTCAGATGTCAGGGTCTTTCGGCACATTCCTGGATTTTAGGGCAATCATGGGTGAAATTGTCCAAAAATCTGCTGAAAGCTCCGCTCTGGAGAAGGAAAACATTCCATTCTCTATGGCTGTTGCTGATGCTTAAATGGGGCATGATGTGCTTTCCTCAGGATTTTCACTGGGTCCTTATGTGTTATTATGGATAAAGCATTGCATAATATTGCATCAGTTTACAGTCCAGCCCCTGATCAAGTGTTTTAAAGGGATAGTTTGGCCAAAAAAAATGAAATTCAGTCCTTATTCCATCACACTCGTGCCACTAGATTCCTATATTGGATTTATTTTTCATCAAGGAAGTTATACAGCTTGACAGGATCTCTTACTCAAGAGTTGCCACCATTTTCTACCATCTTGATCAAGATTAATCACTGTATGCTGCACAGATAACTAATCTAACTAACCAACATTAGATTAGTGGTAGAATCTTGACATTATATAATTATTACCGTAACTTATTTTGCACCACTATTGTCACCAAAAATAACATTGCTTATAAATAATAGTCTTATTCCATGCAGCTGCATTCTTTTTGCTGATGTGACCAATGACTGCTTGATTGGATATTAAGGCCTACATCAGCTACACATTTCTTCACAGTCAAACAATACTGCTGGAGCAGTCACAAAAATAAACACATGGAACTGAATGGAAAAGGTTGGAATCCACATCTGGGATGTTATATATAAAAAGAGTTGGGTAGGGATTTGCTAGTTAAAGAATGCTGTAGCTTACGGTTCAAAAGGTTTCTCACCCCAAATATGTGGTGTTTTTAAGTGAGTAATTTAATGCTACCAGATTGCACTGTCTGCTTTGTGCTTTGATACGTCTACTTAAATGTGCTCACATGTTTACAGCTTCTCTTGGCCATATGTTTTGATGGCAGAAAAGGGGACCACTGCTGACTTGCCCACAGTCAATAAGCTGAGTAGGTTTTGGATTGTGAAATCATTTTTAATTTAATGAGCCAAAAACACTATCAAATATGGTGCAGATACACAGTAGGATATAGCATGACAAGGTCTAAAATTATAAGGAAACCCCTAGAGATAAATGATGAGTAGACTCATCACATCAGATAATTTTCAAATGCTGACACATTTCCGGATCTGTCTGTTTTGATGTTATCTCCCTCTGTGCTATTTTTGGGGTCTGTCCAATAAGGTCATTCACATCACACTTCAGATGTGTGATACAGTGATTCACCCATCTTAGTTTAGAACTTGTGAATCATCATCAGCACAAAAATGTAAATCACCTACAGGATTCTGAGCAGAATGACTCATCATGACAACTCATTCCAAAAAATTCTTTTCAGAGTCACTATTGAGTTACCCAAAACTTTGAGTGTATAAGATCACTGTCTGTGTGTTTTGGCAACGAGAGGACACTGAGTTCTTTAAAAAAGGTTCAACAAGTGACTTAAGAAGCCCCATTTAAGCATGACTTATGCAGTATTCAAGAAGTCATAATACAGAGGGCGCACTTAGAGAAACAGATTGAAAGGAATGACAGACCAGGGAGGATGAGTGGGCCAGCTCTGCGCTGGAAGCTTGCCACAGGGGGACAGAACTGGACCACTGGCTCCTGGCTCTCGTCCATTTATAGCACAAGCAGTGCAGGAATATTTAACCCCGTTGATCAATATTTCAACGAATTGCTTCCTGTGTCACTCCCATCTCTGCACTCGTGAAGGCTCCATGCCATGGAGCCTAATCTAGTGTAAAGTAGAGCAGTCGCTTGGGCCAGCGGGCTTTTTCAACTCTCTCAAGAAAATGGGACCAAACCCAGCACTGGTGTCGGTTTAGGTCAGCCAGTGCATGTCGCGAATGATGTTAAAAGCATGTACTTGCTGGCCTAAGTTCAATATTTCATGAAGACAGCCTTCACATTATCCCTCTCTTTTCTGTCAGGTCATTCATGCCAGGACACCCATGAAAAAGTCATAAGGATCAAACTGTAATGTTAGCACAGATCAAGTATTTGTAAAGAATCTGACAGAATGGGGTGTACGGGGAGTCTCGTGAGGGGACGTTTATTCAGTACAGAAGCCTGCAGTAAATCGCTCAGCGTTTTTTTATTTCCTTGTTTCACAGTAATTACTAAAACAACAATGGCGCCACAGAGCAAAATTCAATGTCAGGCTAATGACTTATGACCACTTACAAAATGTCTTAGGAAAACAGAACTATATAAAAGGGGATTACATGTACTTTTCTGCCCCAGTATCAAGATGTAAAAAAATACGGAACAAAGTCCAAGTCAAAGTGCTAGACAGATGCGTCGTGACTTCTGGCAGTGTAATCTGAGGGCAAGAGTGGGGTCTTAATGGGATTAAAGTGCTGTCTTTGTGTGAGTTCTCTTCTGATCTGACACATGGTGCTTACATCTGTACTGACTGGGGCTTTTTTTACTCAGAGCTGGTCAGACATCCACCTGAGCCCCTCTAATCAACTCGTGTCCAATCAGGTGCCCTTCTGCAGCATCAGCCCCGGCTACTTGACCTATCCCAGAGGCCAACTCAGGGCGACTGTCTAGGCTTCTGCCCTGGCTTGCCCACTGTCGTGCTGTCATTATTCTTTGTCATGGGTATACCCTGGTTCATCCATTCTTTCGCAGTCTAACAGAAATATACTTCTTATATCAAGAAGTATCATTTTAAGGGAATATTTTGATTGATAATCCATTTCCCCCCCCCACAGAAGATAAAGCCGACTCTTAAGAGTATTGGCCAAACAGTCAAACCGTGTTGTTTTTAGTTTTTAAATGATACATTAAAAGTAATATATAAAACTAAAAAGGAACGTCATAATTTTAATATACATATTCCCATTGAAATTATGACATTCCAATGTGTGGTTGTTGTGTTAGCAAGCTATTTTTTATGTGACCGTCATGAAGCTTTATCACACAGATTGACACAAACTCCAGGGCCTCGTTTCCCGAACACGCACTTAGCCTAAAAAGGACTTGAAATCGGCCGTAAGAGGGATCCTATGTTGCAGAGCGGTTTCCCGACGCGGCACTTAGCTTAAGTTTATCTTTCGTTGAGAAGAATTCTACGTGTGGTCAGGACCAGTAGTAACTTCACACTTAGCGATGCAATCCAGTAGTAACTTCACACTTAGCGATGCAATCCACCAGGGGCGTCGTTCGGCCTATTATAGAAGAAATCCAAAGGATGTTTCTGTGTATAGCACATCATGAGAATGTCATTGTTTCAGAAAGCCCAGTTTAAATGTATTGTTTATTACTTATTTAGCCTACCGTTCCCTATTCTGTTGCCATGAATGCTTGCACACACCCTCAACATATTCCCAAACTTAACCTTGTACATTGTTGAGCCTTTTTCTATATTTGATTTTAATTGATATTTTATTTTTCCTGGCAAACGGATGCTTCCTCCTAGGTATACTGAACATCTTACCAACTCTGTTAGAGCAGTTCACCACACAACAACTCCCTGTCATGTTGCCTTCCTCCACAGCTTTCTCATCCACTTCAACGTTATCTTGCTTCTTTCTGCCGCGAGATTGCGCACGCAACCAGTGATGACGTAGCCGAGAAACCAATGTACACACAAGTGAGAAAATCGACTCGTCTGCCATCGATGAACAGGCGACCTCCACCCTAAGAGATACTTAAGAACTTGTGCACGTGGCGCTCGTGCATCTGACTTTAAGATGATGTTCGGGAAACGCTTGTAAATAGAAAGTGTTACTGAGTCTACTATGTCGCCAAAATCCACGTAGGCCGTTAAGATACGTCGTTATCGGGAAACGAGGCCCAGACACGTGGGCATAATAACAGTCATAAAGGCCACTACTGCAAAACTCCTAGAGATGTCTGCTTGGATGTTCTGAAAAAATATTGTCACACTGTTTTGAAGCAGTGACAGTTCAAGTCTTGAAGTCATATATATTCGTACAATGTCACCAACATCAAGGCCTACTAGCTATATGTCTATGAGATAAAGGCAAAACTGATGTAGTAGAAGGCTCTGTTGATTTCACTTTGACAAAACAAACCATATGAAAACTATGATATATAAAATAATAACTCTTTACCTACAACAGTTAAGCCCCAAACAGTTAGGTATCCTTCCTGTTGCTTCCTGTTTCCGAGTGAAACAAGTGTAACCTGCGAAGTGCAGTCAAGCACAGTCCCTCATGAGACTCGAACTTGCATCCTTAGGCATTTGAGGCAGCCCTGAAAGCAGGCAAAAATCCATTTGTGTTAGCATCTGTTACTAGGACGTGTCTTAAGGTGTGGGGACGTGAGGTTTGTCTCTGCCCCATGTGAGTAAATGTAAATGCCACACAAGTGCCATTTGACAATATGTTACCACCGCCCCTTTACAGCACTGCTAGTGGTCATAAAGCCAGCAATCAAACATTTCAGAGGGCAAACAATATAGAAATATCAGGTCCTGCAGAAAATGTGAGCCAGCTGATCATTTCTTAAATAGCCTAGATTACACCAATGAAGATTATCTTTTTTTTTTGTTAAAGCAGTAATTTTTTCCCATCTTGATTTTAGAGTCAGGGCTATGTAGGGTCTCTCTTGTCTCTTCTAAAAGTTAGTGGTTCCACGTCTCCAGATTAAAATGTCAGATTTTGCCGTAATCTACGACAGGAAAGGATTCAGGGAACTTAGACCTGGCATCATTTGTCAGTCAACGTTATCCTTCACGTCCAATGGTGACTTCCTTCACCACGTCGCTCCAAAATTAAAATTAGTTCAACTCTAGATTAATGTTCTAGATTAATGTCAGTTGTTTGATGAATTACTTTGTTTAAAGTTACAATCGGTGTATCTCCTATCTTTTTCATGAGTTGAAGAAAAACAGAACAGGAATCAAAGCATATTTATAGGGTTAACATGCAATGTTTGACCTTAAAGATTCGGTTTTGCTTGCGCGAAAGGATATTTGAGCTCAACAGCCAATCTCCCCTTAGCTAGATTAGCTAGCAAAGTAGCCAGCTGTCTGTATCTCACTGTAAATTAATTGCTTAGCTGTCTCAAGCTTGCTTGGTGTGTTTCCCACCGTTAAACAGGCTTTAAGACAGCAAAGTGTTGCAGTGCATAGATGCCCTTATCATAAACACATTACTTTTTACTGCCAGATGTGTTTAGTAGAGGTATCTGCCAGGATATCCCCTAAACTGCCTTTACTTGAGCTAGAGAGAGGGGCTAGTGTAGTTTCTCATTTAAAAACAATTCCTCATGCCCTATTAGTTTGTGCTCCACCTTTGTTCTCTGCCGTGCTAGGATACATTGGATAGGACTGATAATGAGAAACTTAAATTCTTTGGGAAGGGTGGCAAAGTCTGTAGTGTGGGTTTAATAACACATTTGGCAGTGTCACATTATTTTTGTCTTCAGAGCCTTCTGTGATAGGGTTGTAAATAGTCTTAGTTCTCATCATAAGCCTTTCTTTCAGCGATGGTCTCAGAGGTCAGTGATGTACCCTAAGTGTCCAATGCTGACCCTTGTAACACAGGCAGACGCTTCTGTTTTGTTTTCCACAGTAAACCCTCCCCTTATGGCTCCGTCAGTGCTGACGGTGACAGCATGGGTTTGCCACACAAGCCTGTGTGCAGAGCAGAGGAAGGGTGGCCCTAAACAATGCCTTTCACAATCACCAAACCCCTGCCCAGATTAATGGGTGCGATAGAGAAACAGTTCCTGCCTCTATGTGAGCTCAGTGCACGTTCGCTGCCACTGTAGAATTAATGATCATGTAGGATTTGTTATGATGTGGCACAATGACTGATGGCTATGAGTTGGCTGGTTGGGTAGAACAGGATGACTTGATCCCAATGGGCAGACTTGAAGTCTAATGGTTGACTGGCAAAGCAGCCCACACAAACCTTAGACTTCAGCCTTCTTCAGGCCGTTGACAGGCATAATGAAAATAGGGTAAGATTAACAGTGTCATTTCTTTATATCCTTATGTGTGTGTGTGCATTTTGGATAGGAATTGGGGAATGGCTGTGTAAAATGGATATGGTGGACTTTTTAACTGGCAAAGACTCACACTAAAATGCTCAATTATACAACCAGCAGAAAATATTTATACATATTATCACTCAAAGGAATTAAGTGCAGTTCCCTTTTACAGCACTGAGGAAGTTTCATCTTGTCTTTTCATTCACAAGTTATTCACTGCAAAAAAATAAAAAATAATCTGGAAGAGCTAGAACAACAAGCGATCCCCCGCCCTTCTGGACAACCGGGTACCTCAAGCTTGCACCCAAGCTGGCTCATGTCAAATGTTTTCATGTATCTGTAATCTTACGCCTGCGAAAGCACTCATGTGTGGTCCTAAAGCTTGCGAAAAAGTCAAAGTTCAACACTGTTTGCACACAACTAATTAAAGGAACCAGCCTAACTCAAGTCTCTGGAGAACACCATTCCATCCGTACAGTCAAGCAAGCGTGGATGAATCACTCACAGCTTTCAATAGAGGCATGCCATGGTTTCTGCCTCTTTGCCTCATGGTGCATTTGGTTTAACAAAGAAATAATAACAACTTATCCTGGGCCGCAATGAAAACTCTCTGAGTCTCTGCATGGTTTTGCTGCATTGTGTATACACTCTGCAGTGCCATGCTTGTATAGACTGGCCCTTCAGATTTGCTTGACACGATTCACCCTTAGGGAAAAAACACACAGAGAACACAGAGAAATTGGCAGCGCATCGCCTGTTTTGCAGCTGCCTCAGTACCCAACTTTATAGGCCCTGCTTCTGTTTTTTTTTTTTTTTTCAAAGCACTTCTTTTCTACCACAACTGCATTGGATGGCTTCAAAAAGTATGGTATTTTCTGCTCGCATTTATCCTGATCACTTAGCATCCTGATCTAAAATAATACCCCATTTCTGAAAATAACACTCCCCGGACACAGTCCTGGTTTTTAATTTAGCCTCTGTCATGGATTTATGTGTCAGGGTCAAGCAACAGACACAACTTTTTTTTTCTTGCTATTCACAAGCATCCATCTTGCGTCTTTTAAGTGCAGCCTTTCATATGAAACTGGTCAGTGTGCCATTTTAATGCAAAAAGTTACATAATA
Organism: Sprattus sprattus; assembly: GCF_963457725.1. Classification (NCBI taxonomy): domain Eukaryota; kingdom Metazoa; phylum Chordata; class Actinopteri; order Clupeiformes; family Clupeidae; genus Sprattus; species Sprattus sprattus. The sequence continues at coordinate 14,915,783 of NC_137924.1, forward strand.
CGCAAGTGACTACTCTGCACCTGTATCACAGACCTCAAACCAAAATGTCTCAGAGTTTCTCTTCTGGGAAATTCAGATTACTTCATGCTTAACTGTCACAGAAGATCCAAATGATGAACAGGCATGCCCTGTAATTGGGACACTTGATTGATGATTTCATTGAGTAATCAAATGCAGCCATTTTATTCCTCAAGTCTATCAGTGAGAAAGACTTGCTGTACACAATTATGATCAAAGGTAATCCCACCAGAGTCATCAAAGGTCCCATCAAACCTCCAAAATTCCCACAAGCCACTGAAACACTAATATTTCCTGCAGACATGCAGGCCTAGTCATGGCATTCAGTAAACACACTTCAGATCAGCACTCAAGATATCATGTGATGTACCAAGGAAATAACTGACATTTTACATTTACATGGATATAAAGATTTTCAACTAATGCATTTTCTGTGACGTTACAGCGAATGCTACCAAATCCAACGCTGCTGTCTGCAACCTGGACTAGCTTGTTGTGGGATGAAATGGATGACCATTAGCATTCATCAACTGTCCCACACTGCCCTGCCCTTTGTCACAGCTTATTGGAAAGCAAAGAAATGACAAGGAAGAGCTGCAAAAATCAACTTTCCCAGTGCCCTTTGTTGAAGATGCAATAATGAAACTGGATGTTTATGTAAAGGCAGGAACAATTAACTCTCAGCAGTTTGGCTCTCGATGAAACTCCCCGCCGACCATCGAATGCCCCACAGCCATCGCTGAGCGGATTGCCAAAGGCATATGTCAAACGTCAAATTTGGCTTCACAGGAAGGACATGTTCTCACAGTTCAAACAGCCCTCAGATGGGTACACGTGTGCTGAACTGCTGTCGTGGGACAGGAAAGAGCTTTTTATCTCCTTCTCTCCCTCCCTCTCTCCCTCCCTCCCTCCCTCTCCCTCCTGCCGTGTATGTTTAGATAAGAATATTTCTGTATGAGAGGGCGCATGAATAGTGCACATCTATTTACTTTGAAAGCACAGCTAACACATCCTTACACTTGACTTGGTGACATCATCCTACACGGGGGAAGCCAAAAGCATCCCAGGCTCGTGAAGCCCAGAGGGGTTTGTCTTCTTCAGGCTCCGCACGCGAGAAGCTCTGCAGAACGCCAGAGCCAGAGCACAGGGACTTTATCATCACTGCTGAGTCACACCATGAAGACAAACATGTATGTGTGTGTATGTATGTGAATCTATCTATCCATCTATCTATCTATCTATCTATCTATCTATCTATCTATCTATCTATCTATCTATCTATCTATCTATCTATACCCTCACATGTACAGTAAATACACATATTTCATTTTGTTATGTGTTTTTTTTTTGTGAACAACACCATCTCCATCTCTTTAAATTTAGGTTCTTTATTGTTTTACAAATATTAAGTTATCCACAAAATAAAATAACTTACATCATGAATAAAAAAATTATACATTTGAATCAAGAATGCACACTGTCACTCTCTCACCACATAGCATTTTTTACATCAGTCAAAATAAATGGCCCACTCGGGCAAGGAGCTGATCTGAACACAAATTTCTCTGCGCTAGGAGATGTGTGAGTTGGCATCCGTAGTTTAAATCAGCCAGCACACATGTCCGTTTTAAAACTTCTGAATGTATGGTCTTTGTCAGATAGTACAGTTTGCAGTTACAAGGAGGGGTAAAATATAATATCATCACAATCTTAATATCGAAACAAAAAAAAATGCAGATATGGGGCTTTTATACAGGACTTTCAATGTTTAACAATCTTTTTTTCTTGAACATGACTTTGGACGGATAGCTGGCCTCGTGAACACAACTCAGTTGGTCGGTTGTTGTAGCAGTGTGGGGCATCCTTCAGCTGCATCCAAGCCATGAAAATCATGTTCATATTGTCACAGTTAATATTACAATTACGCTCCAGGTCCTAGCCTGGAACAACTAATAACGCATTGATCATTATATGGCCAAACAAATGGATTACCTTAAGATGTTTGAAATCTCTAAAAATCATTATTGCTTTTATCAGGACCCTAACTATGATGGGCATTATTTACCAATTTGAACTAAATGTAAGTATTTTCTCTATAAATGTAAGTATCCTCATCTATCCTCTATCATTTTGACAATGATACCTCCCACCTGAGTGCACATTTTCACTCAGGACATGTTCCAGTTAATCCAACTAATTTAGACATGGCCCTCATTAATAAATGGCACTTAGACCATGGATCTCCAAGTCAGACACGCCTGAAATGAATCATTTGGTCATGAAAAAGACAAATCTACAATCTTTGTACTGGAAAGTTGTCATTAAGAGTTGCCATTAATCACACCTTTAAAATTTTACGAAAAAAAAAATCCTCAAAATTAATGTTCTGTGTTTTGTGTTTACGTGAAGGCAGAAGTGCCTTTTTTGCTAACAACAACAGCTGTATCTACACACTTTGGTTGTGTTTCACATTGCCTGGCCTGAGAATATGTGATGGCTGAGCCAAAGACTACCAGAGTTCAGGATGGGTGTGCTTCACAGGGATCCGCCTCTGTGCAATGGGTGTGACCCTAACCATGTGGTAATACAATTATGTGTGTTCACTGTCAGCCTGTCTCATCAAAGGGGAGCACTGACACATGAGTCATGGCCTTGCAACCCCAAACCAACAGGAGCACACAGCCTCGACAGGGCACACTGACAAGTGTTCAGGCCAGATGATAGTCCAACAAGCTATTCAGAGACAAAAAGGATGTGTGATGTATGTCAACATCGTCTCTCTCTTTCTTCTCACATTCCCATTTTTCTTAGCTCTTTTTCTTTTGACATGCAGCATCAGTTTTTTAATAATTCAGTTGTCCGCTGCATTGCCAAAGTATTTTCACCCCCCCTCCCTTATATGACCGATACCTGGCTTACTGACCTAGACACAGAGCGTAACAGATTTATGTTTCCTTACTGCTGAGGGAGGCAGCATTCGCATGGGTCATAAATGACAGACTATAACACAAACTGTACAATCAATGACATGCTGGCATTTTATAACTTATAATTATAATCTCATTTGGTATATGATACCACTTTATATCACTCAAACAGAGTTTATTACCAGACTCTGTTTTAAGATGGCTCTGTGCAAATGTAGGACTTACAGACTTACAAAAGATGTTGGATTTACAGGCAATGTCTTCTTTCTCTCTCTCTCTCTTGCCTTTCTTTTTCTATTACGAATTTCTTCTCCAAGTACCGGAATCCCGAGCCATTAGTAATTGTTAAGATCCACATTTTGAAATAAAGGAGTGCTCAGATATGAATGTAACCCACAATAGTTGTATCACTTTTAACTTATTTTTTTTTTTTACTTCTCTGAAGATTATTATGCAGTGCAGGTCCAAATGCTCGATCTGAACTACTGTGATTAGACACATGCTGCGTACACACGGAGTGCACACCTCCTCGCACGTCCAAGTCTCGTTTTTCATGCTTCCACTCTAAAAATGGAACTGGCAGTCCATCGCAAAGGGAAGGTTTTCCTTGCAGTCTCCCCGTCTATTTATAATGTCTGTAATTCTTTCATATAGTATATATATATATATATACATATATATATATATTCATTTATTTGGGTTGATGTGTTTTTTTCTCTTTTTATCATTTACAGACGTTGACCCACTCTGTTATCCTGCACTCCTCGCAGACCACGTAGCAGCACCAGTGGAACTTGCAGTTGCAGCGTTCGCTGCGCGTCTGCTGCAGGATGTTGTGGCCTCGGCCGCAGCACAGGCTCTCGCAGTTGCCCATGCCCGGGCTGGTTTTGTTGCAGATGCGTCCCTGCGTGCCCGCCGCGTCGGAGCCCAGATCCCGCTCGCAGAAGTCGGGCGACTTTTCGAAGTAGACCAGCTCGTTGTGGTTGGCGCGGCGTCGGTGGTGGTGGTTGTTGTGGCCGTGGTGGTGCATGGAGTTGGCGTTGGCGTTCTCCACCTGGCCCGTGTTCCTGTTGTGGGGCTTGATGAAAGTGGCGACGTTGAAGCGGTCCTTGAGGAGGGTGCCCACCGTCCTGAAGTCAGGCGTCACCTGCCAGCAGGTCTTGAGCTGGCAGCTTCCTGATGTGCCATGGCATTTACATTTCCGCCTCATGTGGTCCACCACGACCTGCACAGAAGAGGAAACATCAGTCCACCATATCTTTACTGTGCCCTCATCCTGTCACACAGTCAATCAGACTTTTGTCCAGTGAAATACCCTCTGTAATGTCTGAAATACCCTCTGTATTGGGCTCAGTAAGGAAGCTTGGGGCAGTGCACTGGGTGGCACACACTAAAACCGAATAGTCTCAAAGTTTCAGATGATATCAAGATGATAAATATTTTGGTACTGTGACTTTGGGTTAAGCAAGCATCCTGAATACGAGACAGTGCTGCATGTCTGATGAATGCAATCTGACAGGGAAGGAAACCTCCAAAAGCACCCTGAACAACAACAACACCAACCAGGCACCTCTGCAGTGACATGAAATGACTAAAACAGCAGGTAGAAAGCAATCCCCCCCCCACATTCCTTTTCTACTTTCACAATACAAGATCATTAGCGCTCCTGAAAAACTCCCTTCACAAGTTCATTTCACGGGCGAGGATGTCTACCCCCATACCCCCTTCTCCCCCGCAGAGACCTCCCATTC
>NC_137924.1:15525478-15737978 GCF_963457725.1 Sprattus sprattus
AAAAACATCTGTCAGTCAGGATGCGCAAACAAGTCTTTGTTAGACATTAGGAAAAAAGCATTTTGCAAATCGTATGCATACTTACAATCACAGGATTACAGTGCCTCTCTGCTTCAAGACCTGCCCGTGGTTCTTGTCGAAAATGATGCTGTTCTTGTGCCAGCCAGTCAAGCAGTGCTTACTCTTAATGATCACATTACGTTTAGGCCCTATCTGTACAGAATCAGTCCGGAGCATGTCCTATATGCTGAGTTCTTCAAAAGGATAGGTGTGGAGGAGAGACCCACAATAAGGCAGTACAGCGTAGTCCTCAAGGATATTTTCATGGACTCCAAAGGGAAAAAAACTCTGAATGCAAATCAGCAGTTAACTATGAAACGCACTGTACAGCACCTGTTCCAGCTGATGAAAGACCAACCACAACAGATACAATTTCAGGAGACCTTGTATTTACCATCAGCAGATGGCAAACTGTACAAGTCTAATGACCTCTACTTCAATGACACTGGCTTCCAGAAAGAAAGACTGGAAAACTCTCTGAAAGACAAAGTCAGTCTCCTTTTGAACCTAGGTCTTTGTCATCTGGAGAGGGATATGTATGCACATCAGAGCATGCTAAAATTATTGCCTGAAAATATTCGTCCTACAATGTTGTCCTGTGTGACCTCTGAACGTCTTGCTAGTTCTCGTTTGAAATCTTGTGAATATGGAGAAAACTGTGAGTTCAGTGGCTCTTTCAGGGAAAAATTGTCGTCTGGTCCATTTTTGCATGGTCTTACATGTTTGATCCGACAACAAAGTGAAGGCAGGATGTCTCACGATCATGCTATTGAATTATGCCAAAACACCTTTGGAAGACTCAAGATCACTTGCTGTGAAAGCCTTGAGACAGAACTCTTCTTTGGTGATGAGCCACTGGCCAACACCACTTCTGAAACACAAGTGTATTCGACAAAAGAGACACAGGGCTGCACTCTCTACCTGAAACACAGTGATGATATGGCCTCAAAGGTAATGTTGTGTAGAGTGAACACATTATTAACCAAAGAAATTAATTTACTGCTGGAGAAAATTCTCTGCCAAAATTATCTTTTCGCTCTGGGAGAGCTTCTGTTGTGTGATACTGTGGTAGAAATTGAGAAGACATTGGAAGCATATAAAATCCACTACGATGCCTACAATGAGGAAGGGCATCATCATCCAGACCCAGGCAGCCCCATACCTGAGGAATGGTATGATGCCCTTGACATGAGCTTTATGAACAATTATGAAAGAGGCGAATATGTTGGCTTCAAAAAGACATCAGAGGATGAAATGTATTACTATGCAGTGATCGTTGAACGTTTAGATGTATCAAGTGAAGTCCAGTATTGTTGTAAATACAAAATTCAGATCGGCACAAATGAGTATGATGAGGTCAGCTCCCTTGATCTTTACCAGTTTAAACGTGAAAAAACATCTGCTTCAAAGCAAAATCATTGTAGAGAGATCCAGCTGGTGGATGGACCTGTGCCACAACCTAAGAAAGACTTCCCCAAGACTTTTAAAGAAATCAAAAGGGAAATTGATGATTGCCTAAAAGAAATCTGGACCCTGTCCAAAGATGAACAAAAAAAAGCCCTCCGGCGCCTGTATCTCAGGTGGCACCCAGACAAAAACCCAAACCAAGAGGAGCTGGCTAATGAGGCCTTCAAGTACTTAAAAAACACATTTAAAGAATTTGAACAAAATGGAGGACCTGGTCAATCATCATCTTCAAAGAACTACAGGGGGCAGAATAAGAGTGGACAGTCCAGTTGGTCATGGAATTTTAAAGACTTCTATGGTGAGTGGGACTCTGAGGCGACACGTCACCGCCAAGGGCGAGAAAGGTTCTTTAGACACAACAGCGGACCCCACTATAATTTTTCGTCATTTCACCAGGACATGCCAAGACCAGACAGAGCGGAAGCTAAGCGCTGGTATTCACAAGCCCAGTGTGACCTTAATGCTGCTCACAATGACACAGGAGGAGAGAGCCCTGAGTGGTGTTTGTTCAAGGTTCACCAAGCTGTGGAGAAGGCTCTGATGGCAGCGGAGTACAGAAGGTGTGGGAAGAGCTCTCCCAACTGCTCCATCTCTAGTCTTGCTCAGAAAGTGTCAGGCTACAGCCCAGAGCTGAGTGCTTTGCCAAGCCTTGTGAGTCGACTGAAACATTTGGGTGTGAACGCCAAAACTACTCAGTACCCCAGTTACCATACTCCCCCTAAAATTCCTAACAATACATTCCAACCTGAAAACGAAAAAGAAGTTCTAGATATTGCATCGGAACTTCTGCAGAAAGTTGACACATTTATAACAAACTGATTAAAAAGTAGCGTTCTGTTTGTAGCTCTTGTATGTTTGCATTATTCATTCTTGATGTTTTTTCTTCATCTTTGAAATACCTTAATGGTGATATTATTTTGATGTTCATTTATTTCTTTCGACTCTCTGTATCAATTATTATGGATAATCGATTTTTCTGAAAATATGGTTGCACAGAAGGTCTGAGTCAGTAAATAGTTGATCTTAAGGAAAAGTTAAGGGAATGGGGATATGAATCAAATTTTTGTATGATGTTCTTATCATTTTTTATATGATTTACGTATGTTTGTATGCATATTCTGAAGTTAAACTACTTAATAAAGATTGCTATATTGAAGATATTTGTGCGTTAGTCAATATATTCAACTGAGTTAATTTAAAAGTGGGTGATATTAAAGCCATTTAGACAAATGCAAATCTTTACTAGACAAAAACTTGGACATGTGTTTTCAGTTACTCTTGATATTGTAATGTTAAAACACAGCCAGATGCAACCAGAATAAAGCATTGTATTTATTAAGAGATTATTTTACTTAAAGACAGAGAAGGTTAAAGATTAAATTAAATGGTAGGGCCAGATCCAATTATAGTTTTAAAAATATCCACAAATTCTGTACACAATTGCATCAGGCTCCACTCCTTAAATAGTTTTTATATTCCTGAAATAATGAAACCAGTATCTACTGTATGTCCATTAATATGGAGAGAAGAAAGGAGAGTTTTGATGAAGGAAAAACAGTTGTAACACATCAAGGGAATATGATTTGGTGACTTTGGTCTATTTTCTATGCAGTCTGAGAAGACTTGACTTAGCGACGCCAGTCACCATCACTCTCATACAGGAATGCAACAGACTTATCTTTGCTGTTCAAAACACAAGACACAAATGTTTTAATTCTTCTTTGTATTTCATCGATGAACCATATATCTAATGTTTCAAAAATGTAAAAATTAATACCTTTACAGTTTTAGTTATCAAAATTGTTGGATTTCTACAAAGCAGTGAAACATGTAATGTACCTTGTGTAACATGCCTTAGATATGATTTATGTATGTGTAGTGTGTGTGTGGGCATACCAGTACATACCAACAAATGTACGCCTGCCTCTTCCCAGTATATTTGAGACAGTTGTTTTCAGGAGGTGGTCATGTGTGTATGGCTCCCTCTAGTGGGCACTGACACTACATGACTGTCTAGATAGGTGAATATGGATAGCGAATGATAGATGTTTCACAGCGCCCAATGGTGGCACGGAGTAAAACTACTCAATCACAATAACAAGAGCATCACAAATACCTATTTGTCTGTAAACCCATGCAGGACTATACGATAAGTAGGTGTGCAAACAAGAGCATGTAATATTAAAAGGTCCAGATCTGAAGTTGTTTATTCGTGTGTACTTTGTTATTTTTTATATCGTATATGGTTATTGGGGTAAATTGCCCTATTGTTTAACACATTAAGCAGACTGCTATGCAGTATGGTTACCTTGAAGACAGACGTATCAACTCCTCAAATGTTTGACATGATATCTGAACGTATCTTATGGAAACTGCCAGCAAGTCCAGTCTTCTGACAATAGTGGAACCTTGAGTTTTGCTTCATTAGAATCCTCATACCATAACAGGTGAAAAAGAGCTAAGCAATTAACTTATGGTGTGATTAGTGACACTGTAGCATCCAAACTGTCCTGCTCAACATGCATCATAATTGCATAATCTGGATGTATGGCCATATAATTTCACTACTAATTATGGCACACATCATTGAGAAGATATTGTGCTATCCGATTTAACCTCTGCTCGAATTTACCGTTAATGTTAATAACTATAACATGTTAACATTTTGACATTTTGTGCACATTGTCTTCACCGCCTCATTGGCTTAATGATGATGAATGTGCTGCGATGGGCAGAGCAGTCCAGGGTCAAACATAATCAAAGCCATGCTTTAGATGTAGCTTGAAACAGTTTTTCATGTCCTCTGCATGCATGTCATCTTGTTTCAGCGGCGGTTATAAGGGCAGCGACTAACCCTGATACAGCCTGTAATAGAGTCAGCGCACATCTCTGAGGCCTCTTGGGACCATGAAAGACATGAGTGGTAGCTGGGAGATGTTGGAGGAGGAGAAGGAGGAGGAAGGGGCCTGTGTGCACATGTCCAGACACACTTTTTCCTCCTTTAGGATCATGCTCTGAAAATCTGCTGTTACAGATTTGAACCTTAACCTAATTCACTGGTATCATTACTGGTAGTATGATAATAATTTCAAAACAGTAACTGATGGTACAGTAATCGTTAGTTAGAGTGAAATCAAAAACACTCTGCAGAGTCTGGTATTAAAATGAAACAAGCATCTGAAATACATACAGGCGACCCTAATGAAACAGTCAACCATATTTTCTGGGTTTGTAAATGTTCACTTCTTTGGAAATATTCGTGGAATGTATTAATATTTCAAAAGCCACATAATTTACTGACCAGTAGATTGCAGTAGATTCTTCACTGACTCACTGCCTTCTGACTGTTTACACTTTAGATTATATTAGATTAGATTTAACTTTATTGTTATTGCACAGAGTACAGGTACAGAGACAACAAAAAAACTTCCTACGGAGGCTGTTCATTTCAAGTGGAGGCAATACTGTGAATTGAATAGGAAATGTAGCAAGACAGTGACCAAATATGAACAAGGCAGCACTTCACCATGGATTAAACATTAAACCAGTGTTCAGGTGTATAAATCCAATACCCATACCGAATTGTCAGGGAAGGCTATTTGAAGGAGGTTCAGGGGTCAAACCTGGGGCATAGGGGGATGAATGTTTCAGACAGTGGAGTGTGGGCAGTCACATCACCACTTGTTCACCTTTGCTTGGCTCCTGTCCATCTCACACATTTCCCCATCTGTTAACTTCTCCAGTTGTCTTACGATCTGACTGACGCTGCTCTTGGGCCATCTGGTGCCCTTTAGAGTCAGAACTGGCCGGTGTCCAAGTCCTATGCAATGCAGCACCTCGTTATTTGCCTCCCTGTCACTGGCACAAAGCCACCTGCTACAGATTTTTTAAAGAATATATAACAAATAAAAGAACAAAAACAAATGAAAGTAGCTTGAAACATGTACTGTGTTTTGCCTTACTGATTTGAGGTTGTATGGAGAGGTAACCTATGTGGCCTGTTATCACTGCACTATGGTGTCTCATCTCTTCATGTGATACTGTTGTCTTTAAAAAAAGGTTGTAGATGGATATTCATCTGTCAAATTCATCCAACCAGTTGGTTTATTATTGCTTCATACTTATTGAATGTTTAACCATAATGTTTATTATAGCATTTCTGAAGTTGACTTTATATTCCTAATATAAGTAAATGCTGTTTGAATGACAAGCCCTTCCTGAGTGCCCTTGCCCTTCAGTCCCTTAAATTGTGAAAGTGGTGTTATGGGTCACTGGTAATGTGAACTAATGTAGCCCTAAAAATGAATCTGTCAAACATCCTTCCTGCTCAGTAAGAAATTACCATGACGTCCTTTGTGACCCATTCAGGAGTGCACTGAAAGATCTTAAGAGCATCCCACCCAAGCCCTCGGGCAGAGAATTCCATTACTGAGATACTTTCCATCAATTCAATCAATCCCACAAGACAAATCTGTACAGTTGTAGTGTTGGGACTGTTTGCCAGGGGGCAGCCACTTAGTATGGACAAAGAGAGAGATGCAGCTGAAATTGGCCAAAGAAATGGCCCGATGCTCTTTTTGCCTCAGTGTGTTTGGTGTCAAAGTAGAAGACCTCAGATAAAATCCTCATTTTAAAACCATGAGGTGAAGTAGGGGAGACATAGTGTGCCATATATTGTGACAGCTCAACATGTTGAATAGCACAATTAAATATATCAGATTAATATTTTAAATGTATTTGTGAGACATTTGTAACATTGTAAAACAGTCTTTTGTTTCTGAAAAATGATTGAAGTCTTTATGAATTACTTTGGCTAAAATATATGACATAATAATATTTATTCTATGTGCATTGAAAGCTTCTGCTGTGAATCACTGGCCATGCTGGTCTGAAGATATATACAAAACAGTGGTACCTTACCCTTCAAATCCCCCTAAACCGTAATTTCTGATCTAAATAATTTCCTTCACATGCATTGGTACTGTTTACTCTAGGGTGAGATAAACGCCACTAAAATGAGGCCAAGGTGTAAATAAAGGACTTTATGAAGCAAAAAAACTCACAACGTCCACTATTTGGATAATAACTGTGAAGACATGAAAAAGCTACCATGGCTAGATGAGCTGATTTGAATAAGAGGTATATGCTAATGGACTAACTTACTTACTTCCTACACAAGCACATCTCATATAGATATCTGTTATAACGTCAACAGCAAATTAAACTTCTATCAGCACTGGTGAGGTCAATTGAGCATTCTCTGCACACCTAGAAATAATATCACTCCTCAAATCCACATCCATCCTACTCTGTGTAGTTGATGGTAGTAAATGCCCAGTCACTGGAATTCTGCAGGTTTCTGCTTTAAATCTCTTAGTATGTCGTAACCAGCTATCAAATCTAGGTCACATTGTATTGAAGGCAAGAAGAATAAAGCTTGCGTCCAAATGGCCCATGGCTGAGGGTGTATTTTATTGTCCATGATTTAAAGTCTTCATTCCCACTCTACACTGAGAATTGACCCTCCTCCTCAAGTAACTCTTGAGGCTAGAAGAGAATATAAGAGGCCATCTTGATCCCCTTTTTGACCCGCATGGCCTCCATAGTTTTGAAGCTCACACCCAAGCTCAGTTTGCCAAGATTGAAGACACTGACTGTTACACTGCAGTATAATATAATCAGCACCCAGCTGGGCACCATAGCGTAGCTCTCTTCTCTTCAAAAAAAGGAAAAACCTTGAATGACATTGTAGCATCCACGTTACAAATCCTGTCTATCCAATTTAAGCAAACCCAATGAAACTTGAATGAGGACTGATTCCGCAGCAGAGGCTTGCATGGGATTTAGAGTGCTAGAGTCCTGTTCCTGCTGAAATCCTTCCTCAGGTTATTTTGTTGCGCTGATGTTATACTGCAGATGGTTAGCCTGGCTCCTACAGCATCAGTGCACTCTACTGCCTGTCAAAATCCTCGCAGATAGTACGTACAGAAAGAGGCTTTCTGAAAGTGGCAGAAAATGGTGTATTTAAAGTCTTTGCTCCAGAGTCAAGTCAAATGTAAAATAAAGAGGATGGTTCCCTGTGAGCCACTGGCTGCACAAGACTTGTGAGGGGGTGTTCTACAGCCTCTCTGGTTTTGGCCTTGAGGAAATCTTATTAGGTACATACACAAACTCACTGGAATGAGGAGGGATGGAGAATAGAGGTCCTGGGTGCATTACTGATCATTATTATCACAGTGTCTTTGGAATCACCACATTAACACTTGAAGTAAATTGTGTAAACTCAATTGAGTTTATGTCTCAATTTCTGATACATACTGTGAACACACTTGTATCTGTGTATGTCAGTTGTCCTTGGTGTATATGTCTATGGTTTATTTGTTTAGATAAATTCTATCAAAATGAAAGAAATCATTTTTATGAGAACGCTCTGGTACATTCAGACAAAAATAATCATACCCACATTTCGATTGAGCCTATGCACTTGCTGTTAAACAAGAAAGAACTGCTCCTCATTATGTAAATGGTCCTGCATTCAAATTATGTAGCCATTTTATGCAGATAATGTACCCTTCATAATTTGACACAACTAGCATCTGGATCAAGGAAACTGTCCTGCTGTGTTTGTGTACAGTTCCAATCCCCGTAGGAGATGGCTTGACTTACTTATCATTGACCTGGTTTAGATTCAAAGCACCTGAAGCCACAGCAAGCCTTTCATTCCTGGGCACAGCACACTGAAGCAGAAATCAACGTTTTATTTCAAAAGAAAGGCTTTTACATGGCCCTGAGCTCAGGTAGATAAATTCACACACTGTCTTGATATCTAAGTTTTGATATGTGCTCTGTTTTTTAAATTATTATAATGTGAGGTTACATGGCTGCTTTAGTTTTGGATGTCTGGACCATTAGAGGACCTAAGGCCCATAAGAGAGCTGGGGAAGTATAGGAAAATGATACCCCGATAACAGTTTATTATGGAAAACTTGTAGACTGTGTACATTGTGTGATTTGTGCTCAACTATTCTGTAGATTATGAGATGATGCTCTGTATTCACTGTGGTTCATTTACCTTATGTTTGGAGAGAGCTGGGAGACAATCTGGACAGAATGTCGTTCTATGTAGCGGCATTCTTGAAATTCCACAAGAACCCATAATTTAGTTGGCAAATGGCAAGAAATTAGCTGTGAAATGAAAAGAGTGGTGGTTACCTTTGGCAGCATGGCTGCGTGATAATGTCTTCTCATCTGGAGCAAATCCAGAGGTAATTGAGAAAATATGTTAGATTCATCTCTCAGATATGATCCCTGGATGCTTGATAAGATGTAGAATACCTTTATATGGTTGGAACCAAAGACATGTCTGCAATCACAGACTTCAGAATATTTACCTACAATTTGCATCTTATTTCTCCTTGTGACAGGTCTGACAGGACTTGTGCTAGAAGTAAGGATTAAGGAATGTTTCCTTTCCATTCCCTGATTTTTCCTCTTCATTCCCACTTGCATTACATCAACGCACAATGTTATGGAATGACAGTAAAACCTTACAGGTTACTGAAATGTTTATCAGATTAATAAACATTTACAACTAATATTTCTTAGTGATTTCTTGGTTTTTGTGAATGTCCACCTAAAGTGATATAAAATACTGGGGGAAAATAAGGGGTCAAGGGTAGTCAGTGATGGGGGAGTGGGACTAAAATTGAGTAAAAAAATACAGCTGTTACCTATGTTTAGCCTGTGCAAGGGAAAGGCAGAGTTTGTCTGTGTTTATCTTCTCAACAATGCCCCCAGGAGAAAGCTAGACATGACACACGCCGCGCTGAAGATCATGATTAGATTTAATTGAGGGTGTGAAGACGGCAGAGCTCGCAGCAATTTCCACTCAAACACCAGCAAGTCTTTTCTCCCTCCCTCCTCTCGCTCTCTCTCTCTCTCTCATCTATCACTTTCACTCTATTCCTCTCTCGCCCTCTCAGCTGTCGTTCGTGCATCCGCTCACAGATTTAGAAAACTTGCTATTCAGCATCTCATGGCCCCAAGCATGCATCTCAGCTGGGCCCCTATGGTGTAGGCTGAGCTCCGAATCAAACACTGAAAACAAAGACCTGCATAAGCGCTGCACACACACAAACACACATACACACATACACACACGCATACACACACACACACTCACACACTCACACACACATAGCCACACACTCTCACACACACACACACACACACACACACACACACACACACACACACACACACACACACACACACACACACACACACACACATACACACAAACACACACACACTCACACACACATGCCCCACCCCAGTCCTGATCTTCTGGGAATTCAACTATGCTGCTATTCTGTGGTCTTGCTAACCTGCAAAATCCAACCTGGCAGCCCCCTTTTTTTCTTCCCCCTTCATGAGAACCAAGCTCGAGCAACAAAGGACACCCAAGCCCTTATTTACTTTGCACATTCCACAGTTACTGAGGTTTATTATTGCATATTTTGGTTGCCTGATGGAGGATGGGAATGGCTCTCCGATAAATAGCGGTGCCAGTATGTTATCAAACCCATATGTTTCCATGGCGCGGCGAGTGGCCGCCCCTGCTGTCACGTTTTAGATTTAGGCTAGCGAGCTGTGAGCCTCTCCTTTCGTCTGAAACTCACACCAGCTGTGACCTCAGCCTCTCAAGATGTTGAAAAAAACACAAACTTACATTCAAACAAACACTCGTCAAAAAAGAGAAACACACATACACACACACACACTGAAGACTGGACATATAGACCTCAGAGAGATCCAAGTCCAGCATTTTCAACAGAACTGTGTTTTAACCTGGCATGTTTCCACCCATGGCCATTAATGCACCTACAAACTGCATGGCCACAGCCATGGATCTTTCTTAAATGATGCTTAGCAGTGTGTGTTCTTAGTGGACGGGCGCATAAGTGAGCTATTGGCTTATGAAGCATAAATAAAGGGAGGCTGCCAGTTCTGGCTGGCCTCCAGCCCGCTAACATTCCCAGTCAGGGTTGTGCCTTTGGACTCTTTTGTTGAGTTTCGAGAGAGAAAGATGAGAACATTTCAGCAAGAGCATACAGCATTACACTATGGAGGGATTTTATTCTAAAATATGTTGTGGGACTTTTGTTTCAGGAACTGCCTGTTCACTCTCTCTCTCTTTCTCTCTGTCTTTCTCTCTCTCTCTCTGTCAATTGTCAGTTTACGAAATAGTAAACTACAAGAAATCCATGATGCAGCAATGTACAGAATTCTAGAGAATTTGGCAAGAAGATGCATTGCTAGACATCTTTTAAAGACTCGAGTTACTAAAATGGCGATCTACACTAAGACTTAATGCCCGCACATCTTGAGCAAGATCAACCAGCTGTGAAAGCAATATGAAACTGGAGCAGATGTCCGAAACCACTCCTGAAATATTTGGCCAGCCAGCTGAGCCCCAGAGGACAAATGTAGAGGTGTAAAACACAATGACAAACTGATGTCTTAATGTTTTTGTCACAGGAAAATGTACAGGACAGTTTGGACATCCTGCAAATAAAACAATATTTGATGGCCTGGTGGTGAAATGGCAGCTGTTCTTAGACATGTTTATATGATGTAAGATCATACTGTGGTAAAACTCAAAACTAAGTTTGCTCTTTTTGGACCGATTTGAAGCACGGACCATTTGAAATGTTCAATGTCGGCAGGAAATAGTCCTGAGGCCCCTTCAACCAAATGTGGTAAGTGTTTTACCTGGAAGACATGTCAGGAGAAGACTGTAACAATCTGAATGTTTAAAATCAGAACTTTCATCCCAAAAAAACTCAGTTCTTCCATGACAGAGCTTATTATCTCTATGACAATAAATCTCATCCAGAAGAAGATTGCAGGGTTTACGGGAAATCTTACTCCTACTGACCTCCACAGCCTTTCCCTGCCTGCTCATGTAAGTTAGGTTTCCAATAACATGACATCTGTATCACTGTAGCATAGCCATCGTGTTTTTTTAATACAATTTATTATAAGAAATGATACATTACCATCATAATTGTCTTTTTTTTTTTTTTTTTTTTTTTTATCTTCAGCTGGTTCTTAAGATAGTCTAAAAACAACAACCAGACAGACAAACACCCAACAGAAGACGTCTGTTTTGTCTGTGTAAAGTTTGGTTGGTATTTGAGACAGCATGCCTGGGGTGACGCAGCGTCACAAAATACTGTTCGTTTTAAGGAGAGAGAGAGAGAGAGAGAGAGAGAGAGAGAGAAAGAGTTTGTCTACAAAGCTATCATTCTTGAAACACTAGACTGGTCATTTCAAGGGAAGGGTCTTACTATTCCACATCATTGGTAATTCCCTGAAAATATTGTGCAAGCTATTCCCACACGGCCAGCCCATCGGCCCCGTCAAACTCGTTCCAACCGACGATAGGCGTGTGTGCTCTGAAGTTCCGCAGCGACCGCCCCCCTCCCATGTCTCCAGCAGTGTTCAGCACAACGGATTCGAAACTGAAGCAAGGAGTCACATATAGGTAGCCTTTTCTTGGTCAGTACTTTCTTATCCTCTTTTCTCAATGCCAATCACATTTTTCATCGGTGGACGCCCAGCCAGACCCATTCGCATCTGTCCTTCTTTAACGCTTGAAAATTGTTTCTGCAACTTTAACTGCATGAATTTTTAAGTGCTTTTCTTGGGGAGTTGGCCCGCACTACAGCATTGCCCCAGTGTGTCAGCAAGGCTCCAACTTTGTGGTACAGGGTGAATGTCAAAATGTGTGAAGGTTGATGGCTCCATTGAAGAGTAACAGAGCGGGTGCGAGTGAGTTATAGAGGAGTCCCTCTTACGTACGAAGTCTATCTTTGGATAAATGAAGGTGTCGAGGTACAGGCTTTTTTGAAGGATGGAGCACATTCACGACATGAAATGCAAAATAGTGGTCGTTGGGGATAGCCAGTGTGGAAAAACATCCCTGCTGAGCGTATTCGCGAAAGACTGCTTTCCAGAGGTAGGTTCACTTAATCCTTAGCCGATAAATGATCATTAAACCATAGCCAAGGTAGCGCCGCTGACAGTAGCGTGATTGTAAGGCTTTGATTATTGGAACCATTCGCATCATTTAACTTATGCCATGCCCTATTTCTTTTCTTCAGGGATACGCTCCTACGGTGTTTGAAAACTACACTGCTAGTTTTGAAATCGAGACTCAGCGGGTTGAATTGAGGCTGTGGGACACATCTGGTAAGACTATCAGTATTTTAAACGTGACTAACACATGAAAGAAAATGTTTTGCCGATTGCAGGCTTACTGGGCCACTGGCTAGCCTACAGAAATACACAAATATGTCAATGAAGTAGGAAAAACACACGATGATAGCCTTCAACTCCTGTGGATATCAAAGTGTTGTCCGAGCAACATTCGCTGTGGTAGGTTTACGCTCATCCCTCTGTATCCAGTGGTAAGAAGCCCTGAGGAATGACGCTCCAGTTCTGGAATGCTGGAAGCGCTAGCCAGGATGGGAAGTCAGATAAGGTTATAGAAACCGCATGTCCATTCAGTTCCAGCCATCGGAACGCCCAAGTCAGAATGAGAGCATTGTTAAACGATCACCGAACGGTGACTATTTTAGTTTTGGTAATTGCTTAATTAAAATGGCAATATCAAATAAGAATCAGTAACTAGGCAGGGAAATGACAAAACATTGTCACTGAATAAGAACTGAGATGATATAAGAGTGATATATTTATCAAACAAACTGTTCTCCATACCATTTGTATTCACACTGTGTGTGTGTGTGTGTGTGTGTGTGTGTGTGTGTGTGTGTGTGTGTGTGTGTGTGTGTGTGTGTGTGTGTGTGTGTGTGTGTGTGTGCGTGCAATGCAAAGGGTAGTATGGGTCCCTAACCTTAACCTAGTTCCTACAAAATCTTATACAAATCTGAAACTGTCTGCTCATATGACATGCTTCATTAAACCAGAACTAGTACATCATGAGGGCATTTGTCAGTAACCACTCGCTCATAGCGCAGATCACATCAGGCTCTCCGGACCAGCGTCTGGAGGTAATTACTCTCTGTGTCAGCATTCAGACCTCACATCTGTTGGCTGATCTGCCCCTGGGTTTTGCCTGAATGTTCAAGAATGGGGGGAGTGGGACCACTAGTACCACAGTTCACAGTGTGACCTCGAGTTGATTATAATCCCCTCCAGAGACCTCACCAAAACACACACACCAGGATCGTGTTCATATAGCTAACATCACTGAAATAACCCACTGATAGTATGGACATATGGGGAGTTACAGAATTTAACAAAGCATGTTGCTATAGTTATTAGCTATTGAACGCCAACTCCATGTCCTCATGCTTGAGAGTACTTTACCTCGCTTCAAAACATAAAACATTTTTAGATGTAACTATACTTACACGTAACCAAACTTACATATAGGTAGATGTACATATAGACTACACTAACATGTTGCCATACTACCATATAGATGAAAATGATCTTGCCATGAATGAGATATACTGAATATCTGGAGCTTTAACTCGGTGGGCCAACAGTAAATTCTTGCCACCAGAGTGAGTTAAGTTAAGCAAGGGCACAAGAATCTTAATATCAAAACAGTAGATTCTGCTTTCACATTCTAGTCAGGAGCCGACCCAAGAGCAAGATCACACTTAAACAAATACAATATTTGTTTTACATTGGTCTACATCTCTATTTTAGATACATCCAGATAATAGTAAAAGATGTTGCAGCTTACACTCAAAAACACAAACTGTCTGTGCTAGTGGCCACACAATTGCTAGCGTGATGACCAAGCCTCAAAGCGGCACCTTCGTTTGGTTATGGGTGCACCACTCTGAAGCTGTGTGAGCTTCTTCACAGAATTCTCCAGGTCACATGCAGCTTTCTTCTCCCAGAATAGCACTGTAACCTAATTTGCTGATAACTCATTTGGCTTGCATGTGGCCTTTCTGTCTACTTTTAGTGTGTGCAGCTTTCAGAGGGGATTCCATGGTGTAATGTGGGTCTCCGAGATAGCTGGAGACACCCTGAGAAAAGATCTCAAGGAATTCCCTCATTATAAAGAGCAGTAGTGGCTGGAGCATGCTTGTGCTTTGTCAACAGAATTTACAGCCACAGCCAGGCTGAGTCTCTGAGTTGAAAGGTGGCTTGTCATGTTACCTTCATTTCCAGTATTGCAGACAGACTTCACAAGCGGGTATTTCATTTTGTATCCAACATGTGCTTAAGATATCAGTTTGTTACTTCTGTCCTCTTGGTAACATATTTAGCTCTACATATGATTGTTAGGTGCAGTTGATTTGTTTGGTCACTGTGGGGATCTTTGGTTAGTTTTAGCTGCTGCATTCTTTTAAGGTATGGTAGTTTTTTGTTGCCACCCAGCGCCGTTTTTTCAAAATATAGAACTGCACTCTCAGTTCAAAGTACATATCTGAAATTTCCCAGAATGTAATTAAGATTTTGGAATCACTTTTGACATGGCGGATATGAAGCGTGTGCTCTTGTGGGAACACAAATATGTGCTTGGGAAGACGACTCGTGATTCAGTTACTGTGATGTAATCCTGTGTAAGAAATGTTTTTGGTTAGAGCCTTATGTAAGGTTAAAGTGGTTATGGGTTTTGGTCAAATTGTAAAATCCTCATACAACCACCATTTTGTAAACAGGAGTTAACCTGTTCTTTATGTAAAGAACACATAGTGTATGTGGTGAAGAAATATGTTGGCTTATGTATGTACAGAAAATCCCTTACACAACAAAGAAAAACAAAAGTAGTCGTTTTTGCTTGTTTCATTTTTAAGTATTTTGGGGGTTAACGTGCAGAAGAAGTTTTCATGCACCCATAAGCACATTCCTCGAGTTCTCAAGTTTCACACCAGATACATATTAAAGACTTTAACAGCCCGCACTTAAAAAAGTGGTCTCAGTTCTGTTTATTTTATAAGGATTGACTCACCAGACAGCAGAATATTTCATTTTTGTTTGTGTCTGTCTTTGTGGTATTACTGAGTGGAAAAAAACTGTGGGAGAGGCAACAGACCAAAGTCCAATGCCAAAATCTTTACAGACTACAGTCACTCCTCTGTAAGAACAAATTGCCATTATTTGTGACGTGCTAATATTTGGGTGAGGTAGGTTTTCCCATGACAATTTAGATTCATCACTGTTTTCACAGTGTTGATTTTATTTGGTATAAAGATTGTTAGTACGTTTGTTTCACCTCCTAGTGTGCAAAGGCATACATTCTCGCTTAATCCATCTTCACTGAAAATCTATGCCTTGCCATCCAAGAATTCTGATTATTTATTTTCAACAGTCCACTGGCAAGTAACTTAAGCATAGAATTTGCACATTTGCCAATCCAGCCTAAAATGGTGCAGTTACATTTTAGATGGGAAATTTTGTCTTTCTCATCATTAATTACTGCATGGTGTTATGCATTGTAAGGACAAAGTATTTCAAAATGAAAATGGTAGAAATGTCTGTTATGTACCAGTCACCTTACCATTTGACCAAAGGAAGGGATCTCCTTAATAAATATACATCACAGACACATTGCTCTATAACATAGTAACATACATGAACAGTGATATGAATACAATTTGTAAGGATAAAACATCAAGACTTTGATCTTTAACAAATACTCTCTTGTATTTGGAAAAGTATCAAGCATTTAAATAGACAGATACTTCCATCTGCTGCACTGGGGGCTGCTTGACTTGTTGCACTGTTAAAGAAGAACCCTTGTGTTTGCCTGCATTCCATCTAGTGGTGTAGTTGAATCCCTTTGTTTGTGTTGTTTGTCATCTGTGTTTAGAGTTTCAGGGATTAAGCCTCTCAAATGCTACCCCTTTGTTAGCCCACATTCTCCCCTTCATTTTGTGAGAGCTTCTGGTCTTAAGTTTGACACTAGAGTTGCACAGTATGACAGCCAAGCTCTTTCATTTCACACACTTGCTCAGTATCAGATGAGTGCTTTACAAAGTACCCAGGTGTACACTTGTCATGGGTTGAAATTACAAGTCGGCTGTGTTGTTGCATTAGGCCGCAGTGTGCAAGACAATTTATGGCAAGGTGAAATATTTGAGTTTACCCACTCTATGATTTACCAAGGACGGCATATTTATATGTCATAGTCATAACATATATGTGCATAAACAAAACCTTGACCTCTTGCTTATGTTTTACAGGGTCACCTTATTATGACAACGTACGTCCACTGTCCTATCCTGATGCAGACGCAGTCCTCATCTGTTTCGACATCAGCCGCCCCGAAACCTTGGACAGCGTGCCAAAGAAGGTGGGTGCTTCAGGGCTGACCTGTTACTAAACTAAAATCCATTCCACAGATCCAGCTCTTTGCCTTCTGTCTTATCGCTGTCGCAGGAAGTGGAAAGGCTGAACGGCATTCATGCAGAGCTGCATTTCACTCCATAAAGGCTTGTCTTTGTGTAACAGGGTCAAGTGTGCCAGGCTGCAAAGAAGAAGAAAAAGCTTTTCACCAGCTCGAGAGCAGAGAGCAGTGTGTTTGTCTGCATGTGTGTGTCTGTGTGTGTGTGTGTGTGTGTGTTGCACTCACGTAAGGGTGAAGAATGATAATTGTCCCAGTGAATGCCTTGTTTGCAGTTGCTCATACACACAGGATGCTATTGTTTGTGTGTGTGTGTGTGTGTGTGTGTGTGTGTGTGTGTGTGTGTGTGTGTGTGTGCGGATGCCTCTTGACAACTGATGTCATAAAAACTCATTGTGCTGCTAATGGAGAACTGTGGAGATGTGTTAAAATCAGAGGCAGGAGACAGGATGGCACAATAGGGCGGCAATTTGCTATTTTAAACATCAGTGAAAAGTCCTTTTGCGAGGGTTAGGGAAGGAAATAGGGAGAAATCTGGAACAAACTTCATTGCAACAGTTTACCATGAGGAAACCCACTCCTTTCATGTAGTTCAGGATTCATGTTTATGTCTGGCTGTGCACACATGGAGTTTTATTTCAGTTAACACGATCATTTCTGTGAAAATTAAATATGCTGTTGCTGTGGTCACACTGTGAATGCCATCTCTGCTCTTTTTTTTGTTTGCAGTGGAAAAGTGAGGTTCAGGAGTTCTGCCCCAACACAAAGACACTGCTGGTGGGATGCAAGTCGGACCTGCGCACAGACCTGTGTAATTTTGTGGGATTCTCTAATCATGTTCCGCCACCCGTGTCATATGACCAGGTGAGTTTGTGCGTCCAGATGTAGATGAGATGTAGAGTCTGCTGGTCTCCAGTAGCAGCTCGGACCCTTCTTACTTTGACACACCTGTGCAGCTTGAACACTCTAGAGCCTTTCTCTGACATAAGTTTTAGTTTGATCTATTTGTGCAACAGCAACAGCATCTGCTTTCTTTGGCTGATGTGGTCTATAATGACCAAGCCTGCATCATCACAAACACCACACCAAGAAATAAACCATGTCCAGGCCCAAACACATAAGCGTACATGTTCAAGACCGACCCTGTTTTATTTATTCTTCCAGGGTCTGAACATGGCCAAGCAGATCTCGGCCCCGTACCTGGAGTGCTCGGCCCTGCAGTCTGAGAACAGCGTGAGGGACATTTTTCACGTGGCCACTCTGGCCTGCGTCAACAAGGGCCACAAGAATGTGAAACGCCACAAGTCCTCGAGGACCACCAAGAGATGGCCCAGCCGGCCAGAACTGGGGACAGTAGGATCCGATCTTAACAAAGCCAAAGCTAAAAGCTGTACGGTCATGTGACATGGAAAAGAATGTATGTGGCGAACTCATGACTTACTTGGGATTATTGTTCCTAAGATGTGTGATTTTTTTCCTTCGGATTTTGTATGATAAGCCATCCATCCTTAGGATACAAAGGAAGTTAAGGGACGATATTTTGCACTTTAAAATTGACACGGAATCTTAGAAGGAGTTATTATTGAGAGAGCTTTTGAAGGACTTCACCCAGAGCATAATGAAGACCAAGGCCCTGGATGACATGTCTGGACTTGTTCCCTTTTGTATCATTCTCAAAATGTATCTGGTACTCTGTGTCCCCAGATATGCTTCATTTAGGATTGAAACTCAAAGTGTGTCTTTCTGGTACTGAGCGTGACTTCACAGTCACAGGGTGACCTAAAGGAAGATACTAATGTAGGTACATATGATGTGCTCTATATGTGGTCAAAGTGGATGTGTGTGTGTGTGTGTGTCTGTTTGTTTGTGTGTTTTCTCTTTGGAGTACACTGTGCTTTAAGAATGAAGCATATGAGTTCCCATAAAATGATTTTCAAAACTGCATTCCTTTGTTCTTAGGTGTGGTCACAGATCCTCGTTGTTTGCCAGTAAATCACAACTAAGGCGTTCGAAAGCCACAGTTGTCAGTGATCATTTCTCTGTGTCATTTTATAGAATAAACAAGAACAGCAACTTAATACTTACAAAAGACTTCATGTCAGAATTATTTCTCTTTTTCTTGTGTCATGGTGACCCTTAATTTATGTTAAGAACTTTGTCTTATGTACAACTTTTGGTGTGAGAATCATCAATTCAGTGCATAACAAGTCATCTTAGTGATAAGGATCCCTGAGTCAGTGTAGGTAAATTGCAAGAATGTACAGATATTTATGTACACAGGGGAAACAGAAGTGAAAGCAAGCCTTGGGGATCACCAATATTTCACAGCTTAATGATGGCATAGCGTCATGGAATGGAGCCTCATCAATGTCTTAAACCAGCTGTTTGCATGTACAATTGTGTTCTTATACAGGATCTTGCCTGTTATGGCATTCTGCCTTAGTTGCATAGCTACACCAAGGGGTTATGACAGCCTCCATATTAAAGTGATAACATCATTAAATAAAACGTTAATAACCTATATAACATTAAGGAAAATAATCTGTGAAAATTGTTTCATTTTTAGAATTTAGCATCAAACTATTGTTGACCTCTTAAAATAAATGAAAATGTCCAAATGTAGTTGGTATATTTTATAGAGGAAGACTCTGCCTGACCGTCATATTAAACAAAAAAAGTAGCCTGATGTGGTTACAGTGGAGCCCATTTTCAGTAATTTTGGAGGGTG
Organism: Sprattus sprattus; assembly: GCF_963457725.1. Classification (NCBI taxonomy): domain Eukaryota; kingdom Metazoa; phylum Chordata; class Actinopteri; order Clupeiformes; family Clupeidae; genus Sprattus; species Sprattus sprattus. The sequence continues at coordinate 15,545,131 of NC_137924.1, forward strand.
AGTTTCTGTGTAACATCCTTTGAAAACACTGGTCAAATGGGGACAAGTGCCACAGGAAGCATTTCCTCAAATATGCCTCCCATCCCAAATATGAGCTTGAGTGTGATGTCTGTGTGTCTGTTTCCTTTTTGCTTAGCTTTCATCTTCACATGAACCAAAAAAAAACACATCTTTTCACTCAGCTTACACATCTGTATTTCATTCGGAAATATTTTCCATACTTTCTAAAACATTCAAAACTGACAACATAGCCTAAGGGTTAGCTCTATATAGTCTGTGTATACCTACTAACCAATAAGGGAAGATGACGTTCCTTAAAACACATGTGCCTTGTTAAATGCAACCATGTGTGTATAAGAGCAGTTCGCATTCTGGCATTGAAGTTGTACTATGTCAAATCTCATAACGTACGTAGGAAACAGCTTCACAGTGACTGAATCTCAGTTTAGTGATGGAAACAGCCATAAATTATGGTTTGTGGTCTTGTCCTTTATGTATGTGGCATAGAGGAGTGAAAATGGTTCTTGGATGTGATCAAATCTAATGAGCATGCCAAACTCGAAGAAGGGACTGGAAGACGCAGTCAGGATTTCCGGAGTTTAGTTCAGTGTGGAGACCCCCTCTAAGCGTGTTGCTCAGAGAACGGCCTACCTGATCGTAGCATGTGTTGGTATTCATACCATTCAGTCAGGTGGAGCACAGGGGGGAGGAGGTGAGACATCACTCTATAGGTGATGGCCGGAAGGGAAGACAGTGGGGTTGAGTTGTTCACCTGTGGTGGGTGAGGACAGAGGACAAAGGGTGACAGCAGGAAGGAGGCTATCTGGGGGGAAGGGGTTTAGACGCTAACGGTTCAGGTCTCAGTGAGACAGACAGAGTACACATCCAGGGGTATGAGTTATAGATACAAAATAATGCTACACTTGTCTCTATCAACAGTAGAATATCGATATTCAGTTCCATCAAATGTTTGGAGGTTCCCTCGAAGATTACCAAATCTCACTCAAAGATATTCAGGCACTGGAAAGGGGGTGTGCCAATGGCAGTTAAGCTGTGCCAAATAGATGAGGTAGGTATAAGTTCCACAGGATTAAAGATGGAGAGTCAGAATTGTGAGTGATAAGATAAAGAGAATCATTAGAGGCAAGCACAATAATTATGACGACATGATAGTACTTGCTAGGGAATACAGTCATTATTGTAAATAAGATGACTTGCGGCTGAATTAAAATATGGTTTAATCTTATTTTGTGGCTCAGAAATGACAGGGCACATACCATGGTTGTAAAGGGACAACAAACAAGTCTCTATCTTCTACTGCACTTACACAAAATTGGAGGCAAAATAGAATAGCTGCTGAAATTATTTGAATTACCCCTAAATGCAATGATGCATAACAATGATAAAGATATTCATCAATTTGGCCAGTTATTCTTCCTGCCACTTTCCATTTACAGGAAGAGGAAGCTCATCTTAAACAGGTAAGGAGATTTCCCTTCTCTCTGGCTTCTTGGTAAGTCATGTCTGTAACCTTGAAAATCGTGCACAAGTGAAAACGTTTGTGGTTGGCAGTTCACATGCATGCTGAGAGTATAATCTCTTCGCCATGTTGTCTCAACATGGAACGCCTCATATTCATCCTGACCCTGACGTGAGAGGAATTTTAATCTATCCGACAGCATTTTCATCAGGCACTGTATCAAAATTATCTGGGGCTTTTTAACAAGGTAGAATAATATTATATGTGCATCTATGATATATTTTTTCAAGTTGCCTAAATATTGTGTAATTAAATAATTCCTTCAGGATCTACATTAGCTAGTCAAATAGAAAAAGAGACCCATACCGTAAGCGCAAAAGCCTTTTTCCATTGCTTGTATGGATATAAGTGTTTTAAGGGATAAGTGCTATGTTATCATTATTTTCATTAAGTTATCAACATCAGAGAGGACGCAGGCTTGGTTATTTGGATGACAGTACTATAGCAAGTGCCAAGTACCAGATGCATCTCTCAAACCACGAATTCTCCCTCTTCTGGATTCCTTCACTGGTTAATGGTTAAACCAGATCCAAAATATCCATGTGCCACAGCTGGGCTCCTGTCACAGTATCTCTCTTTAAAGAAGATCTCCCTTATCTCTTCATAGCTAGGAAGGCACATATTAAAGCAGAAACTAACTGCAGGAAACGTCATGTCCTTGCATGTGGCCTGGCCTGATGATCCTCATCAGTAATTCAGGACCATGCATCTCCTCTCTCTCTCGTCCAGTGTCTCAAATGCCAAACACCTCTTCCAGGTTGGCCCTCCCTCCCCCCTCCCACTACTCCAGACACAAAGGTCGGAGCCGGCTACGCTCCCTCCTGATTGGAACGACAAGCCCTGCGGCCCTCATCCTACAAGCTCACCTTTATCTGTCTGGTCTGGGACTCGGAGGTGACCTCCTCAGGGGGAGCTGCAACGGTGACCTGTGACCCCAGACTTCTGCATTATTCAGCAGTTCCAGGAGAGGAGAACAAACATCATTAACACTCTGGGAGCTACCCACAATCCCCCTGTGGATGGTCCTCAGTAGCTCTATATTTAGGGTGAGGAAGAGAAGGATGACCTTTTTTTACCCCAATCCTTTTTCCTTACCATGTTTTTTTAATGTTTTCTTTTCACCCCAATCCTTACCCAGAATCCCCCTGTAGGTGGTCTTCAGCAGCCCTTTATCCGGGGCAGCCCAGTGAGGAAGAAGACGATAACTTGAGCTGATGTTTTTACGCCAATCCTTTTTCCTGTGGCTGTGTTTCATGTTATTGTTTTCAGGGGGCTGTTATGTGCTACTGTCATATCAAGGTCAAATTTAATGTCACAGTTAACAGGAGATTTAGGTTTTGTTTGGGTTTTGTTCCCCAGTATAACAGGTGCACACAACAATGAAAAAGACGTAAAAAAGAGATGGTCACAAAGAGACTTTTTTAATAAATCCCTTTGGCTGACGTTAAGCCATTACGTACATGGCCCCAACAATGAAACTTGTGACACTGATATTTTTCCATGGTAGAGACCTAGATATGTCAAGTATGCATGCGTCACTAAAAGGAGGAAAAAGGAGAAAAGATTCATTTCCTGGTTTGTCTCTGACATGCTTGTCACTTTGTGTCATCCTGAAGACTGGGTTTGTTCCGTTCTGCCCCAGAAGATGATAATCAGAGTGAAGGTTCCTGAGAGTCATGACAAATACCACATGGATGGAAGTGATTGTTGGGGACCCAGGGGCGCTGGTGATGTCATGCAACCCTTGTCCTTAAACGCTGGCTGGTACTGTGTGTTTGTGGGGTGGCGTGTGTTTGTGTGTGTGTGTGTGTGTGTGTGTGTGTGTGTGTGTGTGTGTGTGTGTGTGTGTGTGTGTGTGTGTGTGTGTGTGAATCCAGCCAATAGAATACCACCTCACTGAAGAGCCAACCCTGAACACTCAAAGTGTGCTCACACTGGACATTTGCCATTCACAATGTAATGCTTTTCAGTAGAATGGAAATTTAAATGCAACTTAATCGTTACACTCACAATTCATTAACCAGAGTGTTTTTCATTAGATAATAGTCCATGAGTCATAGTCATGTGCAGTACCTTTTCAAGGTGATCTAAGGAAGAGGAAACCTTGTTTCATGTGTCTATCCAAATTCCGTTTGGGGTTCCATATGACTGAGCAGTTGAAACAGTGTAGGTGTGAACCACAACATCCCATAAATCCATTTGTCTTGGATGCCCTTAATGTATATTTAGAGATTCTTTAGCCATGTCCCCTTTGAGACAATCTAACTATAGATTTCCCAGAGGTTTTGTTTGAAAAGCTTGCAGCCTGAATCTGCCCTATTTCCTGTTTTGAGACCAGTTTCATAGGGTTATACATGCCCGGGGTAATGTTTATCATGCAGATTCCCTGGCACATTCAGACTCTTCAGTAAACACAGGAAAGCTGGATCAGGAAGGTGACTCTCCCTCTAATCCCCCTAAATGATGCAATGATAAGACCGCTGTGTATAATCACGCCTAAACTGTTGTATTAAGTAAATCCTGCCCCAAGATAAATAGTGGAGGATATAGGCATCAGTTAAGAATACTGTGCCTCCACTATTCCACAAATGGAGAAGCTTTATTTCACCAATTAAATTAGACTGTGTGTGTCATTGGAAGTTTTTTTTAATAATTATATTTGTCACCACACATTCAAGGTCTTTAGGACTGGAGGAAAGCAATCCAAGGAAATTGCTGCCTGCTATCTTGGGGACGCAATGCTTGAAATGCATGTGGGGAGTAAACATGAATGTTCATTGATGTGGCCGCACTCCCAGAGGGGAATTAGTCAAGTCAGCTCCAACTTATGCAGATGGATGACGAATCTGCAGAATCTAAAAGGATGGGAAGGATTCTCGCTCCACTGCATAAATAAACGGACCCAAAAACGCAGTGTTACATTTTTTATATTAGCCACGACGAGTTCCTTTCTCTGCCACTGTGTAAATATCCCTTAAATTGCGTTTAGGGAACAGACAGGAAATGAGATAGCCCTTACTTGCTCTTCGAACATAAAAAGCAGCATGTATTATGCTGGACTTTAATTGAGTTTCACGAGTGCAGAATATGACTTTGCTGATTATGGGCTTTGATGACTTATTCATGAGATGGGATGGAGAATTATACTTCTATCAGCGGGGCGACGTCCTCACCCCTTACTGACCTTGAGATGGATGGCAAATAGGACAGACTGAGGGAGGAATGCCACATAAACAACACGAAAGTAAACATGGTTAGATATGTTTACATGTCAGTGATATGATGAGATATGGATAATGTACTGTACATCTTGACAAATACAAGGTAATGCTGGTATTATGAATGTGTATGGGTACATGAATACATTGTATTTGGGGAAATAGTATGGGTTGATAGCAGACTGTGACATGACCTCTTTACATAGCTGGTGGATAATACACCCCTGTGTTCTGTACTCTCATGTGTAAAAAATGTGAAATAAGAGTATTTTATATCTTGGCACATGAAGGATATTGCCTGAGTTTAAAATGTTTACGTATAGACATTTTACTAGGGAAAATAGCATGGGCATGATTGCATATTCCGACACATTCTCCACAGACAGCCACAGGACAATACAGCCTGTAAAGTTTTATGTATGCCAATTAAGATGTCTAGTGCAAGAGGGTGGAGAGGAACTGCTGCTCACTCATGCACAGCCAAATGTGACCAGGCCAGCGACCGCAAGTCAGCTCATGTTGGTTCTTTTCAGTTTCTCCATTTAGAAGGGAATATGGGATCAGTAAAGTGGTGATATAAGAGGAGACATGGCTATGTGTTGCACAAGATATCATTTGAATTAATTTGATGACGATGTCATTCATTATATAACCTGCCACTACTGAGGACTGAGGATCTTTCAACATCAGAGGCTCTGTTCTATTTAACCTGACCTCAGGCTCAGAAGACCAACTGAGCTACTATCAAAGTAGCCTACGGTTGAGCCTGAATGAGAGGTGTCAGCTGCAGAAAGTGAGTTCCAAATCCATGGAGACGGGTGCAAAAGCAAGCACAGAGACTGGCACACCACCTTCTGAGGGAGCCCATGTTTTTAAACCACAGGACAAATCTCTTATAGCTATAGTTATTATAGCTATCCACAGACAACATTTTATGTGACTTTTTAATATTTTTTGAATGTTTCTATATTTATAATTTAAAGGTTTAAACGGCTGTCATAATTGTGCTTTATGTACTTGTCTTAAAGAGTCTCTTAAATGTGTTTTAATGTCATAATTTTGGTCTGACCACAAATAAAGTCAATATCTCTCTAAATGGGTCTTTCCCTCTGCTTGGACACAGACCAGTTTTCACAGCTGGAAGTGTTTTCTGTACACCTGGAGTTGATCGTGTAGGTGATGCAGTTGAATTATAATTTGATATTGTAAAACATTCCTCTGCCTTCCAAAAGAGAAAATAGGACTCTTGATCTTGTGTGTTCTTGTATAATTTCCCCCAAAATTGAATTAGTTATTTTCTCTTCCACGAATTTCCCATTACTGAATTCAAAATAACAACCATTGAACCAATTGGTGCTCTTTCTTTTTTTAATTGTAGAGTCAGGTATGTGAAGCTGTGAGCAGAGCTCTGTAAATTCTTACCTATAGTTAAAACTGCAATGTCTGTCCCAAGCAAGTCTCAGCATGGCACAACATCAAACATTTACCATCTATAACCTCTGGTCTGTGATATACACAACAATACAACAAACTGAGTGTTCATTGGTTACGTATCAATTTGTTATGTAGATGAACATCAAACATGTAGTCATAGTACATTGAACAATATTGTGAGATTTTTGTTATTCAAATTTTTAAATGTTTACATATATTTATATCTATTTGTTAGAAACATGTGCTAAATGTTTGTTAAGTATTAGTGATAGTGAAGGCATTTTTACACCACCAATACCACTTTCATTTAGTACATGCTACACTGTACACAATATATAATCCACCAGTCTCTGTCTGTTTCATCATTGCAACCCATCTCCTAGCACACACCAGGAAGTCAGAGAATATTTTGACTAAGGCACAAAACACAAATACAGTGGCGGTCCGTGCATTTCACGACTAGGCCTTCAGCGATGTCCTACACGATGTTAAACTGTGTAAATCCACCTCCTAATACCATCATTATGATGACGCCATGGCTCTCGAACCATTATATTTATACAGAAAGGCAGTATAAGTGAGCATTGCATCACCTTAACATAGTCGAGTACAACAGACTTTATTAATATTTCCGGAGCATTTAAAATCAATACACCCGTATTAACAATACATTAAGAGTAGTAAACTCTCAGTTACGATCGCTTGGATATTACTGTCACAACTTTAAAATAAAAGGCGATTTTCAGGGATTAGTCTACAAAGTTTTATTAAGTCCACCGAAAGTAGCCGTGAGCTGTAACAAGTTTGCCCACTAAACATCGCATTGTCCCACCTTCAAAGCAGTTTCATTAAACTTCCCATCCTCACGATATCCAGTTTTTCTTGAAAGTTCCGTCTTGAAAATGGCGTTGTAATTGTATCAAAAAACTGGAATTATCAAGTTGGTGTAAACTAGTTTATTTGAGTTGGTTAATGTTATTATATTTAGTCTTACCAATTGAAACAACTAGCATAATAAGCATTGAAACCGATGTACGTCGTTTTCGCATTAGCCAGCTAAACTGAGCACTGAAGCACTGCACCGGTCTGCCTCAGTGTCCAATCAAAGGACGTTTACGTGTCACGTTCAACGCGAGGAAATAAATCTTCCGGGCCTTCTAGAAGGCCCAGTGTCGCCAACTCGAAATCTGATTGGTTGTCACAACTGTCTGTTTCAGTTCATTCAACTTAAATGAACTGAAACAGCCAGTTGTGATAACCAATCAGATGTACACGGGCCTTCAATGTGAATTCTGAAGGCCTCAGGGAAGATTTCTGTTCTCGGGGAAGATTCCTCGGAGCGTAGCAACACATGATTAGGGATGGGTATCGTTTGGCTTTTTTCCGATACCGGTACATAACCGATACTTTTAAAACGATACCGGTGCCTAAACGGTGCCAGAACCGATACTTTTTTTTTTTTTTTAATTAAAGACATTAAAGGCTTATTTATTGCCAAGGCAAATAGTTTTCTTCAAATTTAACAATATATTCACTGTTTAAGGTATACTATAAATAAAAATAAAATACAAAACACTTGGCTTCAAACCTTTTAACTTCAAACTATGAACAATATATTAACTTATAACAACTGTTTACAGTGTACTTAAATAAATATAAATAAATACATAACACACTCTGTACACACACTTCAAACTTCAGTAATTCTTTTGCAGAAATATGAGCATGTTTGCCTTCAGAGTAAAAAAAAATATTATTTAGTTTGCATTTATTTAAACCCACTGGTTTCGTGAATGTGTACTGCCCTTTAAGAGTTTAGCTTCAGGGCCTCTTGAGTTCTCTACCCCATTTACATGCTGCACGTCGCGTTGTTTGAATCTTTTTGTGCGAAATACAGCCACACTTTTGATCGTTTACCTTACCTACATTAGACTGTTGCAATGTTATTGTAGCGTCCGAGCTAGGGCTCTCTTAAGAACTCACATTGAGAAGGAATATCTTTGGATGAGACGGTAGCCACAGAGCCACCAACGCCCCCCCCCCAAAAAAACACGCACATTAACACTCACGCGCAGATAATGGGTTACAGCCAAAACGTATTGCCCTTATAATTTAAGTTAATTCTCCTTCTGCATATTGTTTTAGTACTTTTTCACTGTCGATTTCCAAATCTGTGTGAATATTCATGAGAGCAAGTCCGGTCAGTCATCGTACTTCTATATGTCTTAAGATTGTACTGAATGACCGCTCAGCAGAAGTTGTTTAAACGGTCATTGTCAACAAGACGCAATGAATGTTTGGGTAGAAATCTGCCGAACTTTGCTTGACAAAGCTCACTGCGATTAGGCTGTAACTCATTTAGCTGTTTCCACAGCTCCAGCTCTGCATACTCAACGGCCATTAGTTGTCCGTACTCCGATTTTATTTCCTGCCATACATTGTCGGATAAGGACGAGGGGCGTAAGATACTGAAGCAAACCCTGAATATGCTGATCATAAAGTCAAATGACTACCGCAATTTTTGCGCGCCCCTCTGTCTGCAGTTTCCCTATTGTAATATGCGTTCATAATATTGAATTACAGTGGCAATGCATGCGTCGTGCTGGGAACAGCGTGTGCCAGAAAACTTTTGTAAGCGTTTGTTTGTGCTTTAATCACTATTCGTTTGTTTGTGCCTTGTGCACTGGCCAGGCTCAGCGCATGATTTCAGACTCTCTCTCTTTTTCTTCTTCTCGCGTAGCAGAAGGTACGCACAGTGCGTACAGCCGTACGGCTGCAGGCGCCACTGGCTCTCCGTTTAATAAAGCATATCCAACTTCTGCTTAGAACAACCACACTTATCTTTAAACCGAAACCACACGCAAGTCAGCCCATTACCATGGCAACTCCTCAACACAAATCCCGTTTCCACTAGTCCCATATGGAATGCTACATTATCACCAATGAGCGTGAACACAGGCGAGAGTCTACATTGGGAGATGGAGCAGTTTTATATGTGCCACCACGAAATCTGTTAGCAACACAAAAAAGTATACAGATCGTACTCAGAACGATCTACGCCACTAACGTTACTTCTCGTTAGCTATCGCTAGTTTTGTTAAATTACAAAAATTAAAAAAAAAAAAAAAAAAAAATCTGCTCAGGCACCGAAAGGAAGCACCGAAATCTGCGTTGCATTTCGGTCCGGGTAGGTATCGGTTGTATGGAACCGGTGCCGTATTGGTACCGGTTCTCGGTACCCAACCCTACACATGATAGCTGAAATATGATTGGATGAAAGCTCTAACATAAATTAACAACGCTGGAAGCTATGAAATGAAGATAATGGACTATGGGGAATAATTTAATACATATTTATGAAAAGAAAATATTAAAATTAAATTTATTTTATTACATTTATTTTCTGATGATGTTTAGGCCAGCAGAGAAGGCCTTGAAGGCCCTGACGGACCACCACTGCACAAATACAATACTTTATTCAGGAGCCCAGTCCACCCTCAGGCAGATGGTGACTGTCTTTAACCTTTCAGAAAAACATCCCAGACAAAAGGCAGGAAAATGAACCTATCCGAGGCTTATCTCGATGTAGCCTTTACAGAAAGTATCCATCAAGTGACAGAGACATTTGAATAACCCCTTCGCTCCTGACGGGATTGCCTCTGGTCTGCTTGTTATGCGTTTCCAATCTATGTACTTTGTCAGCTTTAGTATCTGTGTATTTAACTGACTCCTATTTGTGTCACTGTTGTTTGAAATTGGCAGCTTTGAGACAGGAATAGCTAATCTGAACCAATGCAAGACACACTTTACATTACCTGTAAAATAACTTTAACAGGGTATCAAACCTTGAGTCAGTTCTGAAGACACTAAGTATACTACACAATCAAAACAGGCAAAACAGTTGCCCCTAAAGGAATAGAATAAATGATTCCCACAGTATTAAAGCTTTCAGAGCAGATTTTCTGTCTCTAGCTAAACTAATGATATGATTGAGCAGATATTCTATGATCCCACTGAGACCAAGGTGACACAGCTTAGGAAACGCTCTGTAGTTTCCAATTTCGCCAACAGTGAGGCTTAAGCCTTCACACTGCCTTGGGAGACTCGGCACTGACCTTGTCAGATACTGTAGGGTGTTCGTCAGTCATTTTATGTCAACATTACCTTGTTAACTTCGCAATAGAAACAGCTTCCATTTTTTGCTTTGTCCTTTTCAGATGTCCCTCTGTTGGCTAACTTTCTTACTCACTTGCCTTTTGTTGAACAATTTTACAAATGTGTTCAGGACACCCATCCTATTTCTGCACCATGTTATAAGAAGATTCTTGCACCTTGTTTGAGTCAGCACAGAATTCAAAACTGGCATGTATAGCCCATCTGTTCTTTCCCACCTTTTCAGTATAAAAAGTTAAATCTCTTTTTGAACATATTTTGCCATGCAAAGACATCAAGAGTGTTCAAAGGTCATAGTAAGCAGCAGCATTATGTCAGTAAATAGTTTGACAGTATTGACATGATACTTTGTCACATTGTCACCTTCACTTTTCTCTGCATTCCTCTTCTTTGGCGTGAACAACCTTGACACCTGTCTGAACAGTATGGTGCAGATTGTGCTGTGCTGGTTGTAATGCAGTGGTAATATCTCTTTGATAGACAGAGGCAGCCTGGACTTCATTCCCTTCACCTCTATGTCTTTGTCTGAAACTTTTTTTCTCCATGTATTTTTCATTGCATGCTTGTACTGGCCTACTGCATACATTTCCTATTAATGAGTGAAACCTCATAATCTTGCTACCGCAAAAACATTCTCATGAGTTGTGCCCCCAGTGAATGTGTTCGTATTTGTTTTATTGTGTGTATTCAGAGTGTTTAATAAGACAATTCCTGCTGATAATGTGGCTTTGCATATTTGATCAAATGGAAAGAAATGCATGCTGTTGTTTACAAAACAGGATTTCTGAGATTAGCTCTATGTTTCTCGAATCATCATGAAGATTGCTTTAAGATTATCTGCTGTCTCATAGGACTCATAGTATTAGCACTCAGCTTTTTAAGGGGATGAGGGGAAAAATATTTTGATGAGAAAACGGTTGCATTTCTAGTAGGTGTCACTACCTCATGAGAAATATAGTTAGATGGTTTCTTGATTTTATACGAGACCTCATATTCAGAGGGATGCAATCCCTGTATATGTTGTAGATCATGAATGCAAAGAGATCTTCCATATGGCCCCATTCAGCTATGCAAGCATAATTCAACCATTCATCATTCTTTTAATCATTCCGTTGTCATGTGGTATTCCCACACTGTTAACTAATTGACATCACTGACCAGAGATCCACTGTGGTTGCTTCTCTCTGATAGGTGTATCAACAGAGCAGTCTTTTATGTGTATACAAAGGGTCCATGGTCCACCCTGACCGCCCTAATTGTCATTTAATTTGCTTGTGAATCTTACAATAAGTTTGTATATTTAGAAAACACCTTCCACACATGCTGCAAATTCATGCCCCCTGTGGCCTATGCTAGAGCTTAAAATAACACATTTCATCCCAGGGTCCTCTGTGCACACTAGTACTAGAGTAGAGCACATAATCTTAATGTCATTTTACAACCACTGACCTATTTAAACGGTCTTCAGAAGACCCATACACGTAGTCCCCAAAAAGCCTCCCAGGTATGCCAGGGGGAGAGAGGATTTTCCCCCACCCACCCCACTGTCAGCTCCCTGCACAGTGCTCTGTGTCTCAGAAATACCATCAACCAACTGGGGAGAGGACTGCAGGGAGTGCTTCACAAGCATATGGTGCCTTTTCATCTCACCCAGTCGGCTCTACAGCGTACACAATCAAATTAGGCTGTGCTAATACTGAATATAAAGTGATCTTTTAGGTTACTGTGAAGAGTAGAGACAGCTCATGGTGTCCGTCTAGTCCAGCTGTCACAGCCTGGAAAAATGTAATTGAATCCCTTTGGCTGTCATTCAGAAGACTTGCCCAGCTGCTGCTCTCCAGGATAGCTTAATTGGAAGAATTTAATTGGAGTCTGAATACACTATAAAGTCAGTTGTCTGCATAATTGAGTGTAGTGTCCTGTGCACAGCGCTGTTGAAATTATGCTTTACATGTGGCCAGGATGTCATACATGGAAAATGTAGTTATGCAGATTGATTGTTATGCTAGTAATTATCACAAAAGATAACAAAACATTCCAATTTAACATAAAATATGATCACCAACTGTGACAAAAAGTAATCTGCCTACCTGGTGCTTTCATACTGCGCTCTTTTTTTCAGTAGTTAATAATCCTTATTACATATAGTGCAGCATGAAAATGTATCCTCTCAAAATCATAACAGCATGCAAGAGAAATGATTAAAGTCAGTCCTTGGTATGCTAACTGTCCAATTGCAATAGCTTGGGTTGCATCCAACTCATTCTCATACTTTAGGAGCATTTATGAAAGTTCAGCAAAATAAATGCGAGTGTGTACACTTTTCCATCCGCTGTGTCAATAACTGGAGACCCTCACAATCAAGGGAGGAGTTGTGAACAGCTGTGGGTTCAAAACTTTCAGAATAACATGTAATAAAATCTCCAAAAATGTGATTTGAAGCGAATAAACCCATTTCCATCAACCTTTAACTCACATTTAACCCTGTGCCAATCGGGAGTTAATGTAACCCCCCAGCAAATTAAGTTGTTATTAGACTTTATGTGAATTTCAAGCATTTCCACACAGGATTTCATATTTGAATGGTCCAAATTGGCATGAAAAGTTGGACGGACACCCAGCTAGTGTTCCGTGAGTGCGCTGGGAATGATTAATCACCGGCTGACCTCCAGATGATCATCCTGGAGGGTGTCGCTTGCACACAGCAGCTGCAGGAGTGATGCAACTTCCTAGGACCGGAGTCAACAAGGCAGCACTAAAGCACTAGACCCTGCAGCTCTCGTGCTAGAGCCCACTGAGTGTCCTCATGCCCTTGACTGAATTGATCTCCGCAATCACGTCGCTGTGGACCTGAATCCTCTCTGGGGGGGAAAAAGAAGGCCCCCAGGCAGGTTCCCACCTCTGTGGAAGAGGACAAACTTAAGAGGAGGCTGTCAGGACAGAGCCCACCTCCCCATCGTCGACCCCGGGAGAGACCCCTGGCAGATCACACACCAGTCTGTGTCATGAGGTGATAATTGATTCACATGCATTCATCACCCTGTTAGAATTGTGCCGATAATGATGTCCTACAGCTGTGTGACTCATTCCCAAACACCTTCACAGTCCTGAAAGCACTGAATAAATCTTAAAATAAAGCCTTTCTAATTAGTCACAGAGTGACGGTTTGTGCATGATGTGGTGTCAGCTTTATCAGATTGTTCATCAGTGTTTACATCTAGTAATATGGATACCATTAATAAGATAAGCTCAAATGTTAAAATTAATATGATATGGATCATTACATTGTGTATGCATGCTGAAATATACCCTCATGCCAGTCAGTTTTGTTGTCTTTTTGCTCTCCCACTTTATGTGCATTCTCAGTGAGGCGTCTTACTTCTGTGAACACAGTGTCCAGATGATATGAGGTCATGTCTGATGTCATAGCTCAGGGAGGTGGTTATGACATTTTTTTGACAGGATACCTGAGGTTTCAGCAGTTGCTATTTTGCGCAAACATACATTTACAAACGCTTTACTGACAAGCGTGCTCATGACTCACCATGAAGACACTTGTGGGGACATGTGACATTTTTCAAGGACAATCATTACAAATGCAAAAGTCATGGAAATCAGAAGAGCAATGCATACACCCATAGTTGTTTATGGCAATCACACCCCATCTGTAGACTCCAAAGGAAATGGCAAAGAGGTGACATTTGTTTAAAATATAAATATGAGACCAAAGGGATGGTAGAGCAACAGCCAAAGGCCAAGCTGTGGCCTCTCTGGGGGACAAGGGAATCAGACACAGATGGTATTCAGAGTAGCGGAGTATGTGTACATGGTGCGTGCCAGGAAGGGTTGAACACTGAGAAGAATACAAAAGCACAGGTAGGAATTATCCATGTATTATACATAATTATATAGTGAGATACTATAGTTAGTAGTTAGTTAGTAGTTCTATACTTTCTGTATATCTTCTATCTATCTGTGCATAAATACATATGCATATACAGTATTACTACATGTTTTAAAATATACATTAATGTATATGTCATGACAATGAGATGGACAAAAAAATTGCTGAAAAAGATGGCGTTCAACAAAATGACTAAGTGTCTGCCCATGATGTCTTTTTCAATATCCACAAGGAAACACATAATTACTACAAACAGCAGTGTGGTCTGCCTCCCACAAGACAAGGGACAGGTCAATTAATCAAACCAGACAAATTGACAATTTATGCAACATAGTGCGCTCATAATTGGTTATTACAGACTTGGGCATCTGGTGTGAAACATAATTACTCTTCCGTATGTATGGATGTGAGTCATTTCAGAAAAGTAAAGTAAAGATTTGTATCTCAATCCCATCAGCCTATTCCCTATTATTTCCCATAATACCATGTCCCCTGCCGATGCCACCGACTCTTGCCTGACTGGACCCCTGGGGGACTAAACCCTGTAATGGCATCTTTTGCTTCCCTCTGTTCTGGTCGTTTTTTCCTTCGAATAACTCCAAGCACTTTACTGTCAGCTTTCAAAGCTAATAGTAGAAGAGAAATCTTTTTGTCTTCATACAAAAATAGGCTCCCTAGCTTATGTAAGGGCCAATATCTGTTATTATAAAGCCAGACTAAGACAGCTGTGTCTTTCTACATTTCAGTTTTGTCGCTTAGTCCATTGAGCTCATGCTGTGGATGTCAACCTTCCCTTTGTCATTTTTAAAGATATAACTAATACAGTAACTTAGAAACACTCTAGGCTGCAAACATGTCATCAAAACGCCACACGCACCTACTCTACACTGCTGGCATTTTCCTACTCACAGCTATATTGCTGTCCGTTTCTGAAATATGTAAATTAGGGGTTTTGTGGAAACTGTGAAAAATGATTGTTTGTACAGTCAGTGTTTTACCTTATCTCTTTTTCCAGTCTCTGACGTAACACCACATTCATTGTCTGTAGTTGATTGGCCTACCTATGGTGCTGCAGTGGGTAGTCAAAGGAGAGCACCTCCCTTCGATAATCTACAACATATGCACTGAATGGGGTGCTATGTCACAGACCAGAAGAAGTATTATTACTTTGTTACATTACACCACTGTGTACACATTATATCTGCATCTGTGTGGTCTCTGAGGGGACCTGCTTGCAAAATAGATGAAAAAAAGTAATGTATTATATCCACACATGTTCATGAGCAACACTACCAAATTACTTTTTACTGCTACACGGATGCAAAATAAAATGTTCAAATCACATGACGATGTCTAAAATACACATCTTCAGCAACATGCATGTGTATGTAGACCCGAACAGATTCCATGTACATTTGGGATTTGAACTTGAACTTGACCTTGGTTGTTATTTATCCATTGTGCCTGGGGTTAAACTCACCCTTTAAAGATAAAGGTTATGCCATTTTTTTTCCATGACCTATGGATCTGTTATGTACTGTGGCAAGTATGTTTTCTCAACAGCTGCACCCTGCAGCAACCTACACCTACACACATGAGCATGCTCCACATAGAAAGGTCAGAAAGTTTAGAGCATTTTTGTCAAATTTGTTTTGGGAGAATGCTGGATAACCTGGGATGTCTAACTATATAAATGTCTCATCCAAATACTATACTGTTTCCATTGTGTTTTCAGTTACATTGTCTGCATGCTGTAGTTCCATGCACATGGGTTAACTAGAAGAGAGAAGCTCCTTATTTTCATGTATATATTTTTATTTCAATTGTTTGGACATTTCTCCATTACTATATTGCAGTTCACAGTACAGTGGTCTTCTATATACCACTATAAGCACAATTGTGGTTGGTTTTGGCTAAGTTACTGTAAGGTCACAGCTATCCAAGCCAAGAATCCGATGTGTCCCCATGTCACGATTCAAATGGCAGCAGTGAAGAAGCACTGTGGCAGCTGAAATGGGAAAGGTTCTTCTTTGTGACAGCATCTCAGGTTAATTGTCCACAGGGTTACCACCCAATCGATAGCTACAGGGACTCCCTGACCCCGGGCATGGTGACTGCTCTTAATGACTGCTTTCCGGTTTGTGGTGGAGAGGGAAATCCATGAAGGTCAAAAGGTTAATCAGAGAAGGTCGATCCCACTTTGTCTCCGATGTTATCTTTGCATTGATGGCTACTCTGTAACATTGAGGCTTCACAGAGAGAGAGAAGAGTAGCCATTAATTAACCCCAAGAAATGACAGCTTTGAGTCCAAGGAAGGTTATTCTTTTGGTTACGGACAGAATAAATCTTTTTCCAATGGAACATGAGGAGTCAAAAAGCATTGAATCATGTCTTGATTACATGCCCCATTGATTTATTTTCACCAAAAATGAAGCCCTAAAGAATGCCATTCTTTTGTTTTGTGTTAAAGACCCACACTATATTGCCTACCAATGAACACAGTTAACGCGACACAAAAAGTGAGACTGTAGAAATTTCCTATCAGCACCAGACTGTATCTGTTGTGCACTGTGCAGTTTGTCTCCAGTGACAGACTCCCTTGGGCTTGATTCTGGCACGCTGCATCACAGTAAATTAGGGACTTAGAGCATCAGCAGTACTTTGAGGAAAGAGGTGGGAATGCCTGTCTTCCTGTTTACATACACCATAACACTGGAGACACTCAGGGATGTCTAAAAAGATAGCTCAAAGTTTGTTTAAACCAGTTAGCCAATGATCCTGAGATGTTTAACCGGAACTCTGCGGGATAGGCAGTATAAGTTCTAGCACAAATATCTGTTGGGGAGGAATGGTGGAGCCATTTTACATGCCAGTGCCTTGTGATCTTCTGTTTTAAAAGCTCATGTCTCTGTTGAATGAGAGCTACATTCACAGAATTGGCTATCTTAAATCTCACCCACCCACGTATAGAAAACTGTCTCCACTGTCAGGCGGGGTTGCTACCCTCTGCAGTGCCTCATTAGGCCTGCGCTGTGTGCAGTCGGAAGTGGGAAGCCTGTAGCCTGCTTTGTCTGTTATGGCGGAGAGTGTCTCGTGAAGTGAAGTGAATTGCCATTTAAATTGTCACCACACTACGAGTCTGCCTCATTATGTTGGAAAGGAGGCAGGGAGGAAGTATTAAAGGGCTCTCACACATGATGGGAGAGGTGGCTGCGGATTAGGGGGCTAATGGCGGAAACACCAGGGATGCTGTCACGCACCATGTCTCACATTCTTTATGGAAATAGTATGTAGGGCCGGGCCACCATCATAGAGACACCCAGCGTGAGAGAAAGGAAGATGGAGGAAGAGGCACAGGGAGAAAACACCACCCTCTGTATATTATTCTTTAGAGGAGATAGAGAGTTTAGTCAAATATGTTGAGCACCTTGATAAATTGCAATCTGACACATGCTGTATCATGGTTACTTTGAGCAAATTAGCCGGCCCAAATCTCAACACATCCGGACGAGCAGTAAAGTTTTGAGGACAACCATTTGAGCTGATTGAAATAAGACAGCATGGAAAGGGGCTCAGCGGATAATCCATCACTATGACTTATTTGGCAGTGTGAAGCGAAAAACAAAGTGAGGGATATTTTTCCCTTTTATGGGCCATGAAGCACATTGAGTGAGTCTGAGACAGTCACTTGGACAGATTGATTTACAACTAATCAATCTTGTTTTATCTTTATTGTGAAGTTAAAAAAACCCTATTAAACATCATTGTCACCTGATTGGACTGAAACAAGTTGACTTCCTTCCACATAAATTCAGTTGTGCACTATGCGTTACCTTGAACTGTGATTGTGTTGACTACAAATAAAGGGAAGCTACTGAAAATTCTCTAAACGGACATTTATTACAAGCAGATCAAAAATACATAACTTAAATAAATACTTCAAAAACTAAGTCTAACCACAGACATTCAAATGGCAGACGTCTAAGAGCCGATGGTTTTCATGACTTCACTGTTCCAAATGTAATTTTCATTTCATTTCATGCCATGTACATTTATTTTTCTTAAATGCAATGAAATAAATGGCCCATGTATGCACCAGCGCATATACTGCCCTGTGAAAGGCTGAGGTCTTACAGGCTGAACCGTTTTGAGAAGTTCCAGGACAGGTACTGTAAGTAGTACTATAAAAACAATCCTTGGGTCACGCAGTGGTCAGCTTCAGTTTCTTGTCAGCAGATTCTGTCAATTATCGCAGGACTGTATTGTTATGAGATTACTCCCAGGGTGACCTATAATAGCAGACTGATATGACGAAAGACAGGATGCCAAAAAGGCAGATGACTGATAGTTGTATATGGCGGCTATACAATTTGCCAATCAGAATTTTTGCATAGCTGTTTACTCATGGATCTAATGTTCACAGACTGAAAAACACAACTTCATCTAGCCGACATGTTAAATTCACAAACCCATTTACTTAGGCACTGAAGTTGAGGTTTGGAGCGGTTCTACTGGCATAACGAGTTACAAAAGATGTACATATCTTCTTAACAGAGGTTTCTACCAGAACAGTCCACAGCAAACCCCTCCAATATCAAGCTACTGTAGGAAGTTTGGAAATATCAACAAACTGTCAGGATTTCTCTTTGGTATGTAAAGAGGACAAAAGATCTGGAAGGCAGAAGTATTTCATAACAACATCCTGGAAAGTAGGTAAAAAAAAGGATTCCACTAATTTTTCAGTATAACAGATTGAACCATTCTCAGAATAAGACCTCAACACAGTGATGGTTTGTCACCCCTTTCGTGATGTGATGACTGACAAGTAGACTACATCCAGAAGCAATGTCTACTCTTCTTACCAGGACTCTGACATCCACAGCATCTTTACTCTGCTGTTTCTTTAAATCTTGGCTGTAGTTCTGGTGGCCAGTCAACAACCAATAACCTGGGCGAGATGCACACGTGTTAAGGTGTAGAACCTTTCCCAGGAGGTATTCAGAGACAACTAGCACAGTATCCCAGGATCCTTCAAATACTGTCCTCCTCTGCCCGGCTGTCAGGCTTCATATGAGCACCATTAGGTCCATCTCCTCACATCACAGTACAGCTTCTGGTTTTGTTTTTGCGTATATCTGATGGCACAGCAGCCAGGTCAGCCTGGGCGGGCATGTGGGAGATCCTCTTTGCGGCCTTGGAGGCTTTCTGGCGTTTCACATTCTTGTGGCCCTTGTTGACGCAGGCCAGAGTGGCCACGTGAAAAATGTCCCTTACGCTGTTCTCAGACTGCATGGCCGAGCACTCCAGGTACGGGGCCGAGATCTGCTTGGCCATGTTTGAACCCTGAGAAACAGAACTGTGTTAATGTTTGTGAAATTAACTAGAAAATGCATTTCCTGAAGGAAATACCAGTGCATGAAATGCAAAAGTTAGGAAAGGAAGAAGAAAAGAAAGAAGAGTGAAAGAAGGAAAGAAGAGTGGAAGAAGGAAAGAAGAAAGGATAGAAGAGTGAAGAAAGGAGAGAAGAGAGGATGAAGGAAAGAAGAGTGAAAGAAGGAAAGAAGAAAGGAAAGAAGAGTGGAAGAAGAAAAGAAAGAAGAGTGAAGAAAGGAAAGAAGAGTGAAGAAAGGAAAGAAGAGTGAAAGAAGGAAATAATAGTTGAAGAAGAAAAGGAAAGAAGAGTGAAAGAAGGAAAGAAGAAAGGAGAGTGAAGAAAGGAAAGAAAAGTGAAAGAAGGAAAGAAGAGTGGAAGAAGGAAAGAAGAGTGAAAGAGAAAAAGAGAGTGAAAATATTGAAAAAAGGAGATAAAAATGGAGTGAAGAAGAGAGATTGAGTGTGAGAGAAAGTAGACTGAGAGGGATAGAGAGAAAGATGGAGAGATGGAGAGAAAAAAAGTAGAGAATGGAAGGTGTCTTTATGTTCCTAGTTACAGTTAAATTGAGAGGGACAGAGAAGAGGTTCCTTTGATTTGGCGCAGCTGTCAGTGAAGCACAGGTGCAAGCCAGTTTAAAGACCCTATTATGATGTCATAATGGCCCAATGTAAGTCAATGGGAAAATTTAGATTAGTTTTTATTTAATATCTTAAAAAGTATAAAGTTTAGAAAAGTGAAAAATACATAGCATAAGTGTCCTTTACAAGACCTACGCGACAAAGTTTGAATGAAGTTTCTACGTTAAGCGGTTCGGGCTTAATTAATCGCAGAAAAAGGTAACAAGAATAAGAAGAAGAAGAAGAAGAAGAAGCCTAGGAATAACAATACAGGGCATTTCATGCACTGTAACTAGAAAATGCATTTCCTGAAGGAAATACCAGTGCATGAAATGCAAAGGTTAAGAAAGGAAGAAGAAAAGAAAGAAGAGTGAAAGAAGGAAAGAAGAAAGGAAAGAAGAGTGGAAGAAGGAAAGACAAAAGGAAAGAAGAATGAAGAAAGGAGAGAAGAGCGGAAGAAGGAAAGAAGAGTGAAAGAAGAAAAGAAAGAAGAGTGAAGAAAGGAAAGAAGAGTGGAAGAAGGAAAGAAGAAAAGAAAGAAGAGTGAAATAATGAAAGAAGAAAGGAAAGAAGAGTGAAGGAAGGAAAGAAGAGTGGAAGAAGGAAATAAGAAAAGAAAGAAGAGTGAAAGAAGGGAAGAACAAAGGAAAGAAGAGTGAAAGAAGAAAATAAGAAAGGAAAGAAGAGTGGAAGAAGGAAAGAAGAGTGAACAAGAGTGGCTCTGGATGAAGAGATAAAGAGAGAGTGAAAATATTGAAAAGATGAGATAAAAATGGAGTGAAGAAGAGAGATTGAGTGTGAGAGAAAGTTGACTGAGAGAGAAAGATGGAGAGATGGAGAGAAAAAAAAGTAGAGAATGGATGGTGTCTTAATGTTCCTAGTTACAGTTAAATTGAGAGGGACAGAGAGAGTAGAGGTTCCTTTGATTTGGTGCAGCTGTCAGTGAAGCACAGGTGCAAGCCAGTTTAAAGACCCTATTATGATGTCATAATGGCCCAATGTAAGTCAATGGGAGACATTTATATTTGTTTTTCTTTAATATCTTAAAAAGTATAAAGTTTAGAAAAGTGAAAAATACATAGCATAAGTGTCGTTTACAAGACCTACGCGTCAAAGTTTGAATGAAGTTTCTACATTAAGCGGTTCGGGCTGAATTAATCGCAGAAAAAGGTAACAAGAATAAGAAGAAGAAGAAGAAGAAGAAGAAGCCTAGGAATAACAATACAGGGCATTTCATGCACTGTAATAATGCTCACCTGGTCATATGACACTGGTATCTGCTGGTGATTCGAAAGTTCTAACAACGTGGACAGATCTGTGCGAAGGTCTGACTTGCATCCAACCAGAAAAACCTGGGTGTTGGGGCAAAACTCCGTCACCTCAGGTTTCCACTAGAGAGAGTGTGGGAGAAGGTTGTTTTCACTGCAGTTTTTACAACCTATATATCCACCTAAAGTGGTGTAGAATATACAGTATGTCCTGCTGATTTATCCCTTCTAACTATAGTCCACAGGTAAATGTCACAGAGATATTTTGGTGCCTTAATGCCACCGTGTCAAACATACTGAGATCTAATACCACTCATCATACAACAAGGCGACATCAAATACAAAATTCCCACCAATCCCAGTTTTCTATACCACTTCACCGTCACCACCATAACAAACAAGATATTCTGAAGTCCATCATAAGTCTATAAACTGCTTCTCTGTCAGCTTCCCACTGATGGAAGGGCAAGGGTGTGTTTATTTTAGGACGTGTTATAGCCTCAGGAATGCTTACTTTCTTAAGGACACTGTCCAGGGTGTCTGCTTTACTGATGTCAAAACAGATGAGGACCGCATCAGAGTCAGGGTAGGAGAGGGGGCGAACATTGTCATAGTAGGCTGATCCTGTGAACGCAAAATGCCATTACTAGTATACCACGTATTGTACCAACATGTATTTTTTATCACATTCAAGCTCTCTTCATGGTCTAACATTTTCATCTGGACATGATATAATACTCCTCTAAGGGGAAGTCTGCACCTCCGCATATTCATACATTAATAATTTCCCTGACCAATCATTTTAGCCAGTCTGTCTTTGGCCTTACATGAACTCTTCAATTCACTAATGCTAACAGAGTTGAAGTGAGGTCAGTGGAAACACAGATATCTCTAAATCATTCTAGGAGGCTTAAGTCATAGTAGTGGAAAGATGGCCATCTTAGTTTCATTATTTTACATAACACACGCAGTATACCTGAACTATAGTAACTACAAGTACACATTAAAATGAATGAGCTACATGTATTTCAGAATATTCCTTTCAGAAATTATCTTTTTTTTTTTTTTTTTAAATGTATGTCGCTGTGGTACTTATTGCCTAATTGCTCATTGACTCAATGAGAAAACAGTGTTTGGCTGAGTGTTCAAGGCTTTGCCACCTGCATCACTTTAAATTATTAACGTTAATGGGAGGTAAAGCCAGTGGCTGGGAGTGTTTAGTGGATGATGCTGTGCCCAATTAACTGCTGTGCAGCTGACCACATGAAAGACCCCAGGTTGTGATGAAGCACTTTTGCTATTTCTTTATGTGATTTTTCAGGAATTCCTCTGAAAACTCTACCTAATAAATGAGACAATATATCTTATGCAAGTAACCCAAGCATGCGCGAACACCCAAAACAGCCACCTATCTTCTTTGAAATTTCTAAATGTATAAGTTAGGTAGTGTTGTTACTGCCTATTGCCATATGTACTCAATTCAATTCATATTGATGTATTTTAATGCAGCTATTGTCTCCCTAATGTCGACAGGGGGTGGCATTGGACAGTGACGACGGTTATCCTCTCTAGGTATTAACGTTTCTTATGGACTTCCAACTGGAGCTTTATGGACCTTGGTTTGTAGCCTGAACGCAAATTACCTTATTGTTGTCTCTGAAATGCAGATGTATCAACTGGGACAATCTCGATCTGAATCGTGTCTTTGTTTGCATGTAAATCAGACCAAGCAAATATGTTTTTCCAGCAACCAGGGTGGCCGACTTCAAAATGAGATATTGATAGGTTATCCTTGAATCCTAATTATGACTGGGCTGATATCAAGTCTTTGTGACATAAAGAGAATAATTTACCTGAGGTGTCCCACAGACTAAGTTCAATTCGTTGTCCGTCGATTTCAAAGCTGGCAGTGTAGTTCTCAAATACAGTGGGAACATAGCTCTGCACATGAAAAGAAATATGTAACACCAAGTAAATTGGCTTTCAATTCAACATCATAAAATCATTTAAATCACTGTAATATCATTATTGGCTAAAGTGCTGTAATGTAACTTATCCTACTGAAACCAAATCTATACATAATATTGAAACGCCGCACATTATGTCAGAAACTGACACAGTGCCAGTATAAATTAAAGAACTTTTGAATAGCATGATGTCCACAAGGTGCCTTTATGCCTCCGAAACCCATGCGCACATGCAGGATTCCAAGTCCCGTGAAGGTCGAAGATCCTTAACGTACCTCTGGAAAGCAGTCTTTTGCAAATATATGAAGTAAAGCAGTTTTCCCACACTGGCTATTCCCGACAACCACGATCTTATATTTTACATTCTGGTTGAGATCCATGTCGCGTTGCTGTGATAGCTTCTCTGGTGCTCATTGACGTCGTGAAATAGAAGTCCACAGATAGGAATACCCAGCAAATGAGCGCCGCACGTGCCAAACCTCAATACGCTTGCTGGGGCAGGTGAAGCCCTTACGTAGTTATCCCACCAGTGCGTTAGTGGACGTGACGCTCTTTCGAATCTTGTTTACAAATAGGCAGGGATGTAATGATAGTCTAAGGACCAATCATCTTTGTCTTAATAATCTGAGAACGCAACTCCTACTCGCTATGTGTGAAAAGCAGAATGGACACAATAGGAACGCCCTCTAAGGTGGGCAGCATATTTGAACTGAACCAGCACAGAAGAGGTAGGGTAATGTAGTGTATGAATGAATGTGGGTTAAGATAACAGTTACAATAGTAATACTCCCCGGAGTTTTTAATTACTTTCAATATCTTTCAGGGGGAATTGGGGGCATATTCATCCCCAGCACAGCACCATATCGATGTATGCTGTATTGTGTGCATTGTATTGTGTTGTGTGTAATGTTTGTCATGATCAGCAGGGACAATTGTCTTCAATGCCTCTGATATAGACAATGGGTGCCCCAACCCTAAATCCAGAATTGTCTGAAACTGTGATGAAGTTTGTGACCAAATAGAGAGCAAGCCAACCAAAAGACAAAATAAATGGAATATTGTTTATTGTATTACATTGTAAAGCCTGCACATGCTGTTATCACATCATAGGAGAAACAAGATCCATAGATCCATATCTGCTTGAGAGTGAAAGTCTCAAGTCTAGACCAAAACAGTGGGACTTTTTTCTGCATGACCAACACTCATCGCTGGTGTTAGATGGCATGTGCTCACTGTGCCCTCAGTGGACTTCTTCCCAGGAAACATGTAATGAGGGCTACATTGGAGAGAGGATCATCTGCCTTAGGGCCACGCCTGCTCTGTGGCATGAGTCACCGACTGTTGGTTGTAATGAACACTAGAAAGCATTGTGTGGGTGATATTACATTGCAATTAGTGTGTCACCCCAAAACACACTTGAGAGTGTGGTTTTCGACACACACACACACACACACACACACACACACACACACACACACACACACACACACACACACACACACATACATACACACACACTCTCTCTCTTTTACCAAAGCAGACCACAGGATTATTGTGCATCACATAACTGATGACAAAGCATTAACAAGGCAGTGGTATGATCAACATCACAACCATTTCATTTCATCCACACCAGTATACATAGAATAAAGTCCTTTCCCCCCCCAGAGCCCAAAGCAGACGGGCTGATAGGCTGATATGGGCTGATATAGGCTGATATGGGCTCATACGGGCTGATATGGGCTCATATTCGTATCACACCTTAGACTCTGAATTTACTGGTCACTTTTGAGGCAGACACTTAGGCCGAATCTCGATTCTTCCCCTTGCCCCTTTTGCTTTGTCTTTGTCTTTGTCTTAACCCTAGCACTTGCAAGTGTAAGGGCCAAGGGCTGAAAACTTTCCCCTATGAAATGAGACGCCACTCGGTTTCGGGTACGTCATGCGTGACTGTATGAGTTATGAAACTAGCGATTTAAAAAAAGTTTCAATGAAGAACATGGTTGCAAATATATATGTATACATAAACTGTGTAGACCACGACACAAGACTGTCGTCATTTTTAAATTAATTATAAGCCAAAAATACTTACATGTAGTGTATGTAGCATCTAGCTAGAAAGCTACCATATAAGCCAATGGAGTGGTGGTATAAGCGCTAATTGTAACCTAAAACTACTGTTTGAAAGCTTCAGTTAAGACTTACAATACTCTGCATCGTTCGTGTAGCACATTTCAGATCAAACCGAGTCATTATAAACATATAAAAAGTTGTGTAGATAGCTTTATTCATGTAAAATATTCCTCACTTCAAGCAGCCATGTTTTTTTGAAAATTCCCAAGCTGGTTTCGCTGTGTGCTCTGGGATAGCCCTTGGGCAAGTAAGCTCTCCGATCATCTTAAAACCAAGGGGTATATAGCCCTCAATCTTATCCCTTAATCTTGATCAAATTGGGTATTGAGACACCACTAGCTCTCACATGAACGCGCAACTTCAAGGGTAAAGGGTAAGATAAGGGGCAAGGGGAAGAATTGAGATTGGGCCTTATTTTATATGATCTCAGTTCTCTCCAGACTCCGACCGGATAATAATGCCAAATGTGTGAACTGCAAATTAAAATTCTTGCAAAAAAAAATGTTTTATTGCATACAAAATCATTTTTTATCAGTTCTTTTTAACATAAGACCCAAACATCAAGAACATATCTCCCCACACCTGTCCCCTAAAAAAACGTCTCCTTGGTATATATCTTATGACTACACGTTGGTAGTCAAACCCATTCATACTCCATAGCATTTGTATGATATTATGGCACAGAGCAATTAGTCACAGCTCTTCGGTCATCCAGCCCTGTCAGCAAAACTGCTGATACCTGGAAGCCAGCTTCAGGCTGATATTGGCTAAAAACAAGTGCTTGTTGATTGCACCATCAGCAGCAAACACAAAGCCTGCAGTCAGACGGGAGTAATGAACCTTTGACAAAAATCAATTACTTCCAGTCCTACCTTCCAGCCAGGAACATTTGATAAATCACATCACATTAGCTCTGATTCCCTGCACCCAGATTCTAACATTTTCTAGACCTTACATTGTCTTGAGGGCATTCCATACACCAGCACAATACAGTTACACTACATTACTACAGCACAACCAGTTCAGAATAATGCTTGCTTCAGGAGATGTACAATGTATCGACACCAGTGTAGACAACACCAGTTTAAGGTCATCTGTCTGTCTATTTTTTTTCTCAACACATAAAAGGCGATGGTAGCTTTTAGGTGTTTTTTTTATGATGGCAGGTAGTTTTTGCTTAGCATGGCTGAGCCATCGCTATGAAACAGGGAAAGTGTGGAGGAGGGGAAAGTAATTACCTCTATCAGTGAGACAGCCAAGACAATACAATTAATATAGTCTCTGCCCTGCTTCTTCATCATCAGCAAATCAGCTTGAATTAAATGTCAAGGAGAGAGACATAAAATACACCACCTGTCTTAGGAAATAAAATTAAGTACTAGCCCAATATACTGCTATGGAATAATAACAATTACAGATGGCTAGCATTCTAGTTTGATGTTGATATTTATCACAAATAGCAGAACTTGTTTCTTTGCTTTTGGCCTCACTCTTGCAGGCTCCTATAGTCCTTTTGAAATTAATCTGATGCAACCTAGACCAAAGTGATGACCATTTCACCATAAAGTTACTTGTATTATTAAACATTAAATATGAATCCATTAAGTTAGGCATTAAATCCCCTCATGCACAATTTATTTCATCCCATTGTTGTATGCTTAGACGGATATCCCAATCTTAGATACTTAGTTTCCTTAAAACGTGTATCCCACAGCCAATGGCAGTGCTTGATTTGTGGCTGTTATTTGTCCGAGTGTCTCCATGTGTCAACAGCAACACATTATTTGTGGCTTCCTGTTCTCATCTACCTGTAATGTTCCTTTGCCTAATACTATTGTATTTTTGTCTTTGTCTCCAGACAGTGTTTTCCCCCTTTCCAGTTGTGACTCCATCATTAAAAGACCACAATTCAGGTGTTTTCCTGTTTCATGATAGGTCTGTTTTGAGTTTTGTCTGGTTTTGTTTGTGTGGGCGTGCAGGTAGGCATGACCTCATCAGAGGTGCCATGTGGGTCAGGTCAGGAGAGGTACTCAGCACTTTGTTTCACAAAGGCAGATGAAGCCACGATGAACTCACATGGCTACAAAAGCAAAATAGATAAAAAATAATCCAAAGGATTTCAACAGGGTTTCAGTAGCGAGTACATTTAATAGCTATTGCCAGATAAAATAGATCCTAAATATGAAATTTGCATTATCATCCAATCTTCACCTGTTAGCTAATGGTGTCTTTATATTCTAACATGTACATTTCATTTGGAAAACTTGTTCACTTGCCACTACTTGACATATTGCTGAGCCTTTAGCATGTCTAGACGGAAATTCGCAAACACCCCCTGGCAATAAGAGGAGATATACATCAAAATGTCATTTTCTAACATATGCACTGTTGGAGTCTACATCTTCACTGTAAGAGTCTACATCATGAGCAGTCAGCAGGTATACTTTAGATGGTTATTTATGTACTGGTTATTTATTTACTTCTAGTGTACCAATATGTATATTTTTTATTTTTGCCAGATTTTGTCATATGCATTAATGATATGCGTATACTTCAGGTTGCAAGGTTTAATGAGGGACAATAAGGAAAAGCACAATTGGAAATTAATTTCGGAAGTTGTAATGGGGTCAGTCTATGGCCCACACGAGACTAGGAGAGTTCAACAGCACTGCCCTCTAAGTTTAGAAAGCAGCGACCCGCCATAAATAGCAGCCATTACATTTCTGCGAGAGGTACGATTACAGCAGTTCCTTCAGTTTAGGGGTGCACATCCTGAGACGCCTGGTGATATTAGGACATCTGTTCGGCTTAAGTCAGAGTATCAAAGTCAGCCAGATATAGATAAATATACATATATCATACACATATGCCACCTAAAGCTACAGAGTCTCAGAGGGAGAGTATATTCCAGTTTACAATGAACTGCCTAGTAACAGCCTCAGTCACTTCTTTATGAGACAAAAAACATTCATTGAAGGAGCTTGTCAAGGGTGCAGAGAAGGTGGAGGAGGGAGGGTTCTGTTGGGACTGGGTGTGAGGGAACAGATGTGTTCTCCATTATTCTGGTCTCTAGAGACCTAATAAGCATACCAATCCGCTAAGCCAACCGACTTTAAAACTAGAGTAAAACAATACTATTATTCAGAAACATAATCAAAGTGGGGACCCAAATAGATACATTAACTGATTTGATTAAAAAAAAATCTAACAGTCTCTGTTTTATTGGAGTCTAAAATGTTGTGTTTAGTTTGTCTACTCTCTTACTTCCCTGGAGTTAAAATGACTGTGGCATCAGAATTCTCCATTTTACAAAACATCTTAGAGATAGAAATGTTATTCTTTTGATGTATATTATTTTATTAATACCAGTTTTAAGAATCCATACCCTGAACTGAGTTGTGTACACATGACACTGGTTGACAAACTCAGCTCTCTCTACTGCTCAAGTCAAAAAATTCTCCATTAGCCACGGTAAGTGCTTGGGCCTTATATATGGACCTGCGTGCATTCATCATTCTGCACACAGGAGGACTTGAGCTCTGACACAGATAAACTTACTGCCCAGGAATGTCACCACAGCCGGGAGAGGAGCATTCCACAGCAGCATTCCATCCACAGCTGGCCAGTAATTTCCTCAGAAGTCATGCCTGACAAACAGTGTATGATGCATCAAGCCCCTATACACGCTCATATGCACATTTCTTTCTTTCGTTCGTTCTTTCTTTCTTTCTTTCTTTCTTTCTTTCTTTCTTTCTTTCTATGTCTATCTCATTCATTACCAATAACAATTGTGTTTATCACACAAGCTGTCAAGGTTTGTAATCGATTGACAAGCCTTTTGCAATCAGTAGTGTGTCATCATTTTGAACTCCTGATTACTCATCACCTATTAAAAAAATATATTCCCTTTTACACTAACAGCTGATTTCAGAGTCAGTAAGTCTCAGCCCTGAGTCATACATGAGCTCATAAAGGGAAGCAGAGCAGAAAAGGACTTTTGTCACTGGGCGGTGTCCGATGTCTCATTTGTCTTCTCTTAGTCAGTGTTAAGGCCAACTTATAGTCCAGGTGACTAGAGCTGCTCAACAAAACTGATGTAAAAGTGACAGAGTTTGTGTCTGCTGGGTGGCTCAGACCATGTTAACTGCATGTCAATTTTTGAAAAGGTGCAGGCACTGAAAACTTTCGTCACTCTCTCTGATTGGATGACAAGAGAGTGTCAAGTGTTTCTCCTTATTTATATGTCCACAGTCATCTAGCTGGCTTGAATGCTCCCCATCATGATACACTGCTTCTCAAAACAGATTTGTAATTAGCCTGGTTAAATAAGCCTATTTGGAGTGGAGGTTTGTGATGTTCACCATCATGTTGCCTTGAAAATATATTTTTGCATTTTATTTTGATATCTACAACTTGAGTATTTTGGTTATTCTATCAAAGCACATTTTGATGTACCTTTGCCCATCCCTGACCCAACCAGGAATTGAAAAATGAAGTCTATCTTGCCCCCAATCTAATAAACCCCAGGCAGTGAATACAACGCAATGTTGCTGCATGTTGTCCTTTCTCTTGAAAGTTTGTCTTCGTAACTGTGGGAGGCAGACAGAAAGTTAGCTGGTGTAGGAAAACAAAGGATCTCACTGCTGGCAATGACCTAAACACACTAACTCTCAAGGGTCTGTCAGTGCTCGTGGCTGAAGAAGGCAGTACTTTCACAAGCATGGTGTTTACACTGAACATACTTCTATTTTATGTGTCATTCGTCAACCTAAAATCTATCTCATGTTAGGGTGACCAGATGTAAATAGACCAAAGTAAGTTTGTGTGGGAACATTTTGTGGGATATGTTACCAACGCTGATATAATGTCTATTATTTATCTAACTGCATAAGAAACATTTCTATTCTGCCTTTCAGCTCACGAACACATATACTCTACTGTAGTCAATTCCACAGCACACCAGTTGGGCCATAAGAGATGCAGGATACAGCTATGGCTATATGAAAGATATGAGATAACATGGTAAGATGATAACAGATAAGATGAGCCATGATGTCACCTGGTAGTTTTACCTTATTTGCAAAGTCTGTGTAAGTAGGCTATGTTTTTTGTGACGTGGCAGAGGAGTTCACCGGCCCCAGGTCGGTACAGGTGTATTGACGGTCGCCACAGCCAATTGATTACCGCTGCCACTGCTCTCTTCTCAGCCATTGGGTGAAAGCCAGACTTATAGAAAAGCTTGGCTATGTTGCATTTGTAAATGAGACAGGGACACGTTCAAACTGAAAACGGTGTGCAATGTTTTGCTACGATTTCCAGGCTGAAAAAAACAGTGGGCAAAGGGCTTACGACACTTGGTCACTCTATCTCCAGTGC
Organism: Sprattus sprattus; assembly: GCF_963457725.1. Taxonomy (NCBI): domain Eukaryota; kingdom Metazoa; phylum Chordata; class Actinopteri; order Clupeiformes; family Clupeidae; genus Sprattus; species Sprattus sprattus. Next base: position 15,576,136 of record NC_137924.1, read on the forward strand.
GTGCCAGGACTGGTTATTTGCAGCTCACCATCCAGCCAAAAGGCACTCCTTTGACCCACTGATATTTTAAGCAATGCCGACCCCTTAAATATCCTGTTTCTGAAATGCATGCACACTGGATGTATCTGAGTGTTGTTTTTCCAGACTGGCTGTCTGAAAGACTTCCTGTGCCTAACCTTTATCTATTGTTCCATCTTTAATTGGACTTTTATTTAACTTATTTGTCTTTCTTTCCTTCTCATCATGCACAATAATAAACCAGTTTTGTGCACTGGAGTATGTTCTAATATGCTTCAAGCTCAAGCAATGATAAACCAAGATGCATTTAAATGGCTTCTTTTACAGTGTCATCATATGTGTCACTATTTCATGTCACCCACCTTTGTCTTGGTACATAATAAATTCAGTCTGACATCATTTCCATGTATTACACTGAATTTCATTAAGACAGCACAATCTAAACTCATATACTTTTTTCTCCCAGAAATCGCATCCAGTGCACCCATGTTCTGCACAGAGCGGGCTCCATTTGAGAAGTTTACAAAAAATTTGAGACCTTGAGGGGGCAACTTAAGCCTTTATGTCTTAAAATCTAATCTGATTGTGTTTGAAAAGCAGGGTCCTCAGAGTGAGACCTGTGTTATTCCAATGATCCGTTACACTCCCTGCAGGTCTCCAGCATCCCTTAATGAGCTGGTGTAGTCACCTACTATAAACGTCCAGTCCAGCTGCCTATATTCACCTGACAGGCCAGTGATGGAGATATTCCCCCTGTAGTGTGTGTTATTGTGAGCGGGGGTCCAGCGCTCCCGAGGGTCTGTGCATTGGGGAAACTGCAAATGGAGCAAACATAAGCTTGGTGCCAACGTTTGTTTCCCTGACAAGTACCTTGTAAGACCACGCTGTGACATGTTTTATGGAAACCTTATGGAGTCATTTGCCCCTGTGCCCCTTTCAGTAATCTCATGAACAAAGTGCTGCACTCAGATTTTTTGCTGCTGAAATAACCTTTAGTTATAATAACCTTGTGTTTTTACTATTAATATATCTTCTTTTTATCTATTTCCAGACAGAAACATGTATTGTATGTATGGTAGAAACTTGACTGTGTAAGGCAGCAACAACCCTTTGTTTTGGTTAAAATCCAAATTTTTAGTAGTCTTTTAACCCTAACACTAATGCCTCAACTAAATCAATCAGCAGACCTTGAACTGGCTTTCAGGAAGCTACTATAGCCATTAATTATTCATGGTGGAAAGTCTTAAGACACTGTTAAGTGGTTTACAAAGACAGACAAATAGACAATGAGAGAGATGAATGAATAATTTACAACTGGACATTCTGACTTGGGTTTCTGTTTGACAGCTGTTGTATTTTGATGAATGAAATAGTGCTGGCCAGAATTGCAAATAACCTTAACATACTGTCCTGTGATATTGTCAACCAAGGCATCTTTTAAGATCGTAAAATTGTGAAATCTGAAAGCTATAAAACAGAGAGGGTCACTAACTCAGTCCAAAACAGTCTGTACTTAGGTTAAACTGCCAATGAAAAGAAAACGGTTATTGTTATGTTTCAAAGCAATGTAAACATAGAACAAAAAGTAAGAAAATTTGTGTTTGGTAGATTATTTCTTTGTTGTTACAATGCTTCTTGGCAATAAATCGTATACCGTTGGAAAGCCTGTTTTCTTCCCTTTCAAATGGTGCCACATTTGTAAGGAGCATGCGTTGGTGGGATGAGCATCAGAGCTGAGTATGTGGGTTGCGCCCATGAAAAATGTGCCAGAATAAACTGAAACTAAGGAAATTTGTGTTTGGTAGATTATTTCTTTGTTGTAACAATGCTTCTTGGCAATAAATCTTATACCGTTGGAAAGCCTGTTTTCTTTCCTCAAATTTTCTTACTTTTTGTTTTATGTTTAGATAAGAGTGTAAATAGCATGCCTGAACAAGTCAGCTAGCTAGATGTTTGGACCAGTGTTGCCATAGTTAATGAGTATTACATAACATTCTAAAGTTGAACCATTTTTATTACTAAAACCATATTCGGACAATCTGGCCTGAATACAGTATGTTTACTTATATACTCATGTAATTGACCAGTGGTTAAGAATCGACTCAGCATATGTAACTTCAGCATTTTGTAATGCAGCCTTTCATCATTTTATGGGTGGTGCAAGATTGGGGCATTACTTTAGTGAAAATGTATGATCAGTGTTTGTTAACCTGTTAATCCAAGTACATTCCCAGCGAAAAGCGAGCTAGAGATATGTAGTCTTATGCTATTCAAGCCAGAGAGTTTTATCAGGTCATGTAAAAGTGTGTGAGATCTATGTGAGGAAGGTGGAGGGTGGTAGAACACACCAAATCCCTAAAGTACATGTACTCTGATATTAGTGTGGAGGAGTGGGTCCTCTCGTGAAAGATTTATTATTTACATGACCATATAGGTATAATGTCCTCTGGACTTTCCATGAAACTACTCTGAATTGCTTTAAATTAATTTATCATAAATGTCCGGTGCTGATTAAGAATTTAAATAGATTCACACTATTGTGTCATTATAGCTCCCTCTACTGGCAAGCCACACAAGATTTAAAGACAACTTTATGAAATGATAATGTAGATACAACCATTTCATCTCTGTTCTGCAAAATAAAAAAATAGATTTCATACAGTATTTTGAAGGTTTTTATTACTGTTTATTATTAGGCTACAGGGCTATCTGATAATGAATTTCCATCTGGGAAACAAGCATTCAGCAAGTAAAATTCACATTTAATCAAACGCTTCTTGCAACACATGAACAACGATTTTCCCCTATACTGTAGTTTTAAATGTTCTCCTATGTAGCGCACACACTCCACAATTTTGGTATTGTATTAGTTTCATTTAATGTGCTGAATAAAAAATATATATATCTTTTCCATTTTCTCATGTTAAATTGCATAGATGGTGTTGATGTTGTTGCAGTATGTTGATATGTTATAATTACAATGGAAGGTAGTCATTTCTAAGCTATTGTGTACATGTACTTGATGGCATGATTTCTGTACCGATATGAGGACTGTTGGCATGATTATTGGCATAGTTGTTGGCATGGTAGTTGGCTTGGCTTGGCCTTTATTTTATAGGTTTTATAGGTTTCGGCTATTACTCAAAAGAATTGCTTGATCAGTAAAAAAAAAGGGGGTGGCACAGCTAAACAAGAGAACAATAGAGCTATGCTGAGTGGTACTATATTATTATGTATTAAAGTGCTATAGAACAAATAAACTCCCCTTTATACTTCCTGAATAGAGATATGTATACAGTAGATATATGTTTTGTATAATAAACCAAAAAAACAAAGCATAGTTCAAGTATTTAAACTGAAGTGAACTTGAAGTAAATTTCCCCCACATATTAACCATGTTAAGATTTCGCCTCCACCAACTGTGGAACAAACCTTCAAACTAAAGCTTTATGTCATTAATAACAAGAAAAAAATCGCAATCTCCTATTATTCCTACACATTTAGGCATATGATATGTGATTGCATGAAAACCTTTTGCATTTGACACTGTAAGATTTAAGCTTTCACGCCAAGGTCCTCACTAAAGAAAGCCTTCACCTCCGTGCCTTTGGAGACGTATTTAATGCTCTCCACCTCTCCCCCGTAGTTGCTGGGCTTCTGGAAGTGAATTTCCAGATAATCCTGCAGATCCTCCTCCTCCAGTGCGTCCTGGATCCCCCTCAGCAGTATGGAACGTGTGGGAGTGCCACAGTAGGTCTAGAACCCAACAAAGACATGTGTCAGAAACAACATGCTAAGTTTGTTCATGTTGACATTACCTGGAAGTTCCTGGCTGGAACTCCAGACATGTGGTTTAGAACAACCTTTTATTTTCCCTGAAATGTCCTGTACCAGCCTGTATATTATTGTGTTTCATTAAGCTTCTATGTGTGCTCATAAAACCGGTACAGCAGAAACCTTGGAAAAAGGGTGTAGAAGTACATTTCTGTAACTACAGTAGGATACCTCATTGAGGGATTTACCTGTGCTTGGAACACACCACACCTGAGACCCCCAAAATCATACCTGGAACTTTTTCAGCTTGTATTGGTAAAGGGGGGCAACATCCACCATCATTTTTCCGCCAGCATCCACAGGGTACCTCCCACTCAGAGCCAGCCTCTCTGCAACTGAGGGAACAAGAACAGGTTTATTTTGTCCTGTTTACAGTAGCAGAAAACTACGAAAGAAAATGAGAGCATATTTCTTTAAATTATAGTTAAAATCAGAAAATCAGTAATTAACAGGAGAGCCCATGTCAATGAGTAAGACTTCATGTTGAGTAGTCTAATGACATTTTCTACAAAATTGTGTTGTATGTTATACCTGCTAGGACATGATACTTCCATAGCTAAGTTCGTTCTATAAAATGCAATCTGCAATATGCCTGAGGCAAAAAGCTCAGACTCAGACAGAACAGACCTCCAGTGTTGAGGAAGGCGATCTGAGCAGTCCCAGAGCTCTTGTCGTAAGAGACCCTCTCCACCTCGCCTCCTCCGCGACTCGGCTTGGAGAAACTGATCTCAAGCCTGTCCCTCATACGTTCCTCAGGCAGGACAGGGGGAGCCTGAGAGACCTGCACTGTCTTCTTAGAGACCGCCAGGTGCACCTAGAACACATAGTGCTGCAGTATAGTCTGTGTTTGTCATTGGTTTTACATAACTAAACTTTCCAGCTGGATAAAATATCTAATACCTTTAACAGATAAACAAATAATAAACAGATAAAGGCAATTCAGCATAGGTGTGTCCTAGATTGCCCTTAACTGATTCAAGAACTAGGGGCATGTTAATGAAAAAATACCTCAAATTTCACAGAAGGCTCCAGATTCAAGCAGAACGGCTTCACATCCATCTTGGTTTGGTCAACAACCACGGAGCACTTGGCCAATCGCAGGATCTGCTGTGCCACTACAAACAAAACACACATAGTAGATACCAACTGTGTGTTCTCCTGAAATCTTGATTTTATGTCCAGATGAACTTTAAAAATGTGTTTGGATAGCACCCCAATAAACACACATTGTTATGAATAAATCAATAAGGTCATTATATATTTGTCTACTTTCAATTAACAACCAGTCTTCTGATTAAAAAAAACTACTATATATTTTTGACACAGGTTGCGCTACATGCTGTACTAGATGTGGATAGCCTGTATGTACCTTTCTCCTCCTCAAAGGTGATAAGCGCTTCTCCTCCACTCAGAAGGGTGCAGGGCCTCTGAGTGATGGTGAACACCCCCTCTGTGTCTGAGCAGAGGTCCTCCCTCTCTTCTTTCTCCACCTCAGAAAACTTCAGACCCTTCTCAGGGATTTCGGCTCTTATCTGAGAAGAACATAGAGGGAATCGTCATCTTGACAGCACTAGCACTAGAACACTGATATAATTCACTTACATTTCTGAATGGCACTGATTTCATTACATTAGAAAAGTGTTAGGTTTACATTAATAAAGGGTTCACGCCTAAGAAGAGGCTTGAACCTCCGCAAATTTGCATTGATTGCTTATCATTTTCATAAGCAATTATCATCCTAAACACTGAGTTTACTTCTTTTCTTTTAAGAAACCAGAAACAGAAACCGTACTGCTAAAATACATAAAGCAAAGCATACCTTAAACCTCCTCTGAAATGTGTCAATTTCGGCCTTTTTTACTTTCCTTTCTTCATGGAACCTCTCCAGATTATTCCTCAGATCTGTGTTCTCTCTCTCTATGGTTCGGATTTGTACCTTTATGACATTAAATGATGACAATCAGAGGCGACCAACTGTTGTATTTTATCATGACTATTTGACCTCAGGGTTGAGGTCAACTGGTTAGTTGATTGTATGAGGCTATATAATCACAAACAATAATATACTACACAAAATGATCATGCATTCAAGAGTAAAGAACATCATCTCATTAAAAAAACATTCAAGACATTAATAACAACAAACATAACAAATTATTACAAACAATTAATTGTCTTCACTTGTTCCTTAGGCTTGAAGTACAGAAACACCTACTGAGATAAGGATTCTATCCATACCTCAATCTCCTTCATTTTGTTTGCGGAATCTTCAGCAAGTTCTTGTTGGGCTTGTAAGATCTTTTGTGTAGAGTCCTGGGCTTGCTTCTTTTTGTCATCTGTATCCAGTTTATCCAAGGTCAGTCTAGATTTTTCTTGATCTGCTTGCTCTACTTTCATCTAAATCAATAAGTAGAAACAGGTTGTATTTACAAGTTCTAGATAAGAAAAATGAACAAAATCATTCCAAACATGTAGAGAATAGACAGCACCTTCCATTGTTCCAGCTCTGCTACTGCTCGTGCAAGGCTCTGTTCATCCTCACTGCTAACAAGCTGAAGAAGTAAGGACACAGACAGAGTCATTTCAACAGCATATTCTTTGAACTAAACATTCAAACATTATTGACAAAAGTATGCCTTGCATTGTTATGCAAGTGGGCCACTGGTTAATGCATGATGCCAATGTCTACATTTATGAAATACTCATCATGCTTTCAGGATTTAATGGAAACGTCTGATTTTTCAAACTGGGCCCTATTTTTAGATCTTTTTGGTTCCAATCTAAAACCGGCGACTGCAAAATGGCTGTACAATGGATTCCTATATGGGAAGCCAGCACATCAAAGTGAAGTGCCACTGTCAGGCTCGTAAATGTTTTTTATAAGGTTCTGAGAACATGAGAAGCGACAGGTGTCTTTATCGTATCAATCAATCGTGTCTTCAAAAGAGTGTCTTCGTCGATATTCTTTAGAACGTTCATTCTACTACATTCTAAATACACTGGCATGACAGCACGCTACCTCCTGAAGGGTTAAAGAATCAGAATCAGAAAACAATAAAAGCAACAACAACTGTTACAGGCAACTCGTTTTGGTATCTTCAAATGCTGTGTAGCCATGTGAAGGACTGAAAACACACATGGCGTTCCCACTAGCAATCTAGGATCCAGGCACAGAAATGTAAAAAAAAGAAGAGTGTACAAGAAGCTTTCACGGCATGACATTGCAAGCTACAGCCTTCAGCAAAACACACTAGTTAGCATGGTAGCAAGCTTTTATCGGTGCCAGTTGAGCTGGTGCTCCAAGCAAGGTTTTTGCATGGTTTTTAGGTAGCCTAGTTGACCGATCGCTTTAGACTAAAAAAAACAATTATGGCTGCTTTACATTTTGTTTCACCAAAAAAAAATAAAAAAAAACATTTTACCTCTCCGTTCATTATTTGAGTGGTATCCGGACTCGCAGATATTCGTGAAATATGAAATCGAAAGTATTTGGGTGAACAACAAATATGACTTCCAGAGCCCCAGCTTATTGATCCCCAAAAATGCCTAGTTCTACTACAAATAATTCTAGTTCTAATTCTAATTCTAATGTTTTAGGCTACTTGTTTTTCTCCTGGTGTTTCCGCGTTGTTTCTGCCAAGCAGGTCCTTGATTAGTTTCCCAGAAATCACATGGGTCAAAAACTATAACGCGAAAGCGAAACTATGTCTAACTAGTTAGGTAAGCTTTGGGCTGGGCTTTTCGGTGTTTCCCGATCGAAATATCCCGGCTTTATCTTATTATTTGTACGTATACCCTTGCGAGCGTATGACAACTGCATTGGCTTAAGAACTATGAGCGATTTTCACTCAAACTCCAAACACCAATTCGTCTTGACAGCATAGGCTATTGGTCATACTTAAAGTCGGCATGGATGAAGTAACATTAATTCTGGAAGGCCTTCCAGCTGACGACTTCACCAACATCAAACCAAAGCTAGATCTATATTTCAAAAACAAAAGAAGATCAGGAGGAGAAATAGCAGAGCTTCACAAGCACCCGACGGATGACAAAAAGGCCTTGCTCGTGTACCTACAAGAGGAAGGTAAGGATGTGTCATGGTATTTCGATAATGATGGTAAAATAGGAAACAAATTATGTACATGACGTGCTACTGTATTGAAGGATGTTTCTGCAATTGAAAGTGACAGTGTGCATGTACATTATCACTTACAAAATGAATGAGGGCTACAGTCACCTGTGACCGAGAGACAAACAACTTTTGATGACAATGTCTTCTCTCAGGTGCCCAGAAAGTTCTTGATAAAAAGGTGCACAAGATAGCTTTTAAAGGCTTTGGAGAAGTGGAGCTTATGGTGAAACGGCAAGATGATAACAGTTCAAAAACAGCTAAAAACAAGCCTCCGGTTGCACATCGTCCTCAAATGAATAAACCTACTCCAGATAAGACGCCGATGTCCCCCCAAAGGAAGAGGGTATGTTCCAGCTGAGTGTTAATTGCATTGTGTGCTTACACACTATGAACATTTCACTTAGAAATTATGTCCACACTGCATCTGAAGATATTTAATACAATTCAGACCTACTCATAAGCAGTGGTGTAGTGGTCCCTGGAGAAGTGGGTTTCCTCTTATTTAATTTTTTAAGCAGCCCATACAGCACAGGATAAACGCCCTGTTTTGAGAAGTGGGTATACGCAATGCTGACTGAAAGAGTGGGTATACTCCGTATACCCTGGACTACACCACTGCTCATAAGGACTCAATTGTTTAACAATGAGGAAGTGATCATGTGCTTCATGTTACTTATTAAGCTAGAGGAGTACCCTGATTATTAATAAACTGTTAAATCTGTTTCCGCTATATCGACAAAAGTGCCACAACACATTATGGTAAAACATATGACACTGTCATTGTCTTTCTTTTCATTTTAATGATAAAGCCTCCAGACCTGACTGAAGAACAAAAAGGTATCAGTGTCTTACATTAATATCAAAAAGTTAAATGTTAGAATATTTAAATATGGTTTTGCTACATTCATAGCAAACTGGTTTTCAAATTGTGCATATTTGACCAACCAATATACAACCAAAAGCTTGGAAAATGTTTTCAAGCAAAGCAATGTGGTGTTTGTGTGTGATCTTTTATGCTCAGAGCCAAAACACGAGACCAGTGAAGTTGATGCCCTTATTGTGACCAGCACAGAAATAATTGACAAGGATATCCTCCACATGTACTTTGAACAGTTCTCAGAGAACTGTGAAATACAGAAGAATGGAGAGACTCAGTGGATTGTTGAATTTGCTAACCCGTCAGGTAAAACCATTAGACTTATGTATTTGCACTTAATACTACTACTACTACTAATAATTATCATTATTATTATAAATAATGTCATAGATGCAATTCAGCTATCAATGTAAAAGTGCTTTTAAACCTCAAACAGATGCACAGAAGGTTCTAGCCAAGGAAAAACATGATCTGGGGATCTCGGTTGAGGTGTACAATGAGCAAGATATGCAAAAGAAACGGGACCCTCGGCGATTCATCCTGAGTGGGTTTGGTGAAAGATGCAAGTTGCAAGTCGTCTCAGTGTACATTGGCAGCTGTTGTCAAGGGACAGAGCACACATGGGAGATTCTTGAAGATGAGAAGATACTGGTAACCTTCAAAAGTGACATTGGTGAGTTTAAAAACGCTGCCTATGCTGCACATTGTTGTGGCATGATGAACTAGTTGTATTTCTGAGTATCTGTGGACTTTTTACATTTTCAAATATTTTTACTTTAGGCCAAAGTTTTGTTAAAAACAATATTCATTATAAATACCCAAATGTTTTTATTTATTACTAATTAAATTGTTTAAGTGCACCTATTTATTCTCCTAGATATACAGTCCTTTGTGAAGAGATGTGCCAAAAAGAAGTGTCAGGGCATGGAGATCACAGCCACTTGTGTGGAATATACTGACTCAGTACTTGTCCAAGGCGACATGAGTGAGGTTTCAGATGATGCATTGATGTTGTACCTCACCAACAAAAAGAGGAGCCGAGGCGGAGAGGTCAAGTCCCTCACATGGGTCGACAGGAGGAAAAGTGTTGTGGTTGCCTTTGAAGACTGCCATGGTATGTGTATCATCATACTCGTTGCAGGACTCCAGAAAAACAGGTTCAGCCGGCTAATATTTCAAGCCAACAGACAATTAATGAGTCATTCACCCTCATGCTGTGTTCCAATCAGAAATTACCGATTTGAAACTTCAGTCTGTCATAAAAATCTTAAACTCATGAGGATTATACATTTCTTGATGAATATTTTATGTGTTGTTAATTTTTAAATACAGTTTTCCGTTTACAAAATATTAATAATCCTGAGATTTGCACTAGTTGTTTGTATTGAATTTCCCTTATTTTGAATAAACCCAGCCGGTACAGCATCACTATAAGGGGGCTTAAAAAAAGAAAAGATATAATTGTAAAAAAAAAACTCACAAAGACAATTACTTGCTTTTTTAGAAAGGTTTTAATAAAAATAGATCAAAATCAAATGTTTAAAATCATTATTACAGTTTATGTCAATTCAAACCGGAACCACAACAAGTAATCATGAGGGTTAAATCCACAATATAATTTAAGGCTGGTTTGAACATGTTCCCTGAAAAAAAGGTGATCATTCCTGGTGGAATCTGGGTCATAGGCCATCGTGCTCCCCTTGCATAATGCGTGAGGGAATAATACAATGCAACTAAATGAAACAAATTACATCTGTTTCCAGGCCGACTAGTCCAAATCAGTAATGAAGGCCCATAGGGTCAAGGAATTATTATTATTATGTATCATGGATTAAGTATAGTGAATACTGGGGGAAACCAATATTTCCTCGAGATTCACAAATTATTAAGCATACTGCTCCTAAGAAATCAGAAGGTTGTTTGTTCAGTGGCAATACGAGTGTTTTACTGTGTGTGTGGAATATCCCAGTCAGTGTGATATACCTGTTGCTCCTACTGTTCAAAGTTCAAAGTACTTTATTTGTCATTGTCACAAAGACAACGAGACCGTAGAGGCAGCAACAGACAGCTAAAAACTTAAGTTGCTGTGGAAATTATCTGCTACAGCTAAAAAATAATAAATAACAATTCGAAAATAGATAAATAAATCTCTGAGAAAATAAAAAAAAAGAAATATGAGGTGCATCAATAGTTACAGGGTAGAGTGTTAGAGTCCAGTCCATGGGGGGCGGGCAGGCTGGGCCGGGGGGAGAGGGGGAGGGGGGTTAGGGCGAGCTGTTGAGAAGCCTTATTGCATGAGGATAGAAGCTCTTTGCCATCCTGGAGGTGCGTGTCTTTGTCAATCTGAACCTTTTCCCTGACGGGAGTAACGTGAACAGATGATAGGCAGGTGGGAAGGGTCCGTGAGGATGCGATTTGAACGCTGCAGGCAACGGGAGGAGGAGATGGCATAGATGTCGGGCAGCTCTGCTCCGATGATCCTTCCCGCTGTTTTAATCAGCCTCTGGATGGCTGCCTGCTCCGCCTTTGTGCAGCTGGAGAACCATACGTTCAGGCAGTATGTCAGCACACTCTCTATCGCACAGCGGTAGAAGTTGCTCAGTAGTCTCTGAGGAAGGCGTTCTTTCCTCAACTTCCGGAGGTAGAAGAGGCGTTGCTGGGCCTTCCCCAAGAAGGAAGCTGTGTTGTTGTCCCAGGACAACTCCTCTGTCAGCGTAAGACCCAGAAACTTAAAAGAGGTGACTTTAGTTTTCTTTAACTTGAGACTGAGGTTGTGCTCAGAACATCAGACTGGCAGGTTTCCCACTTCTTGAGGTTTAAGTCCTGAAGTTTGGAGATGAGTTTGCCTGGAAGGATCGTATTGAAAGCAGAACTGTAATCTATAAAGAGAATACGGATATTAGTGTTCTTTAACTCCAGGTGCTCCAGTGCAGTGTTAACCAGCAGGGCTAATGCATCCTCTGTAGATCTGTTCGCTTTGTAGGCAAATTGGTGCTGATCAAAGGAAGATGGTGTGATGCCTCTTATGTGTTTCATCACCATCCTTTCCAAACATTTCAACATTACTGACAGAACTCTAACCATGTTACAACTGGTATTGTTGTCTTAACTGCTCTGTTGATGTAGACTAAGTTACTCAGACATTTGGTGCCCTATTGTAAATAGAGACTGTTTTCCCTTTTTACAGTTGTCAGCCGAATCTCGGAGAAGAAGCATCACATTTTTGGCACAGATCTCAGCATTTTACCCTTCTACTCCAACTTCCAAAAGTCACTGGTGGGCACAGCCCCCTCGTCATTGGTCAAACCCTCGGATGTCACCATCCCTATCAAGAAAGCACTCCATGATTACATTACTCGCAATGAGGTGTGCAAGAAAGAGATCATTAGTGAACTAGGAAAGATCCATAGTAACGTCGCCTTTGACAAAAGCTCAGACACTTGTCTTATACTTAGTTTTGATGTCGTCCCAGAGTCTCTACTCGCACTGAGGTTTGGGTCCAACTGGGAAGATAAAGTCAAAAAAGCAACCCAAGACCTTTTGGATAAATACAGTGTGGATGAACTGGCTGTTGAGCCAGATGTCTGGGCTCGAATAGAGGGTGCCAGCATCAAGCTGAGTTCCCTCAATGCCACTGTGCGCTACAAGGAAGAAACTACTACGGTTGTGGTTGTGGGTCTACAGGGTGATGTGAGGAGCTGCGTGGATGATATCAGGCAGATAGCGGAGATCGCCAGCCAAGAACTGGAACGTGAAAGGAACACGATCGAGCAACGGATCCAGATGGGCTCCAGGGAGGAGCTGGATTTCATATGGGACCGTATGCACACCAGTGTAGGAGAGCTGGACTTTTCCAAAGATGAAACAAGCTTGACTTTTGTCCTCAAAGGTTTGAGGGACCGTGTGACTGAGGTAGAGGGGATCCTGAAAGACAAACAGAGTGATGTTGTCAATCAGCCGCTTGAGTTGTCACCAGCTCGGATAGAGTTCATTAACCTTGCAGGTCCAAAGAAATTAGAGAGAGACCTAGCTCAGAACAACATATTTATTTCCTTATCGAATCAAGAGGAATCCATTAACGTCATTGCAGAACGAAAGGATGTTAAGCGTGCTGAAGATAACCTAGTTGAAATACTCAAAGAAGAAGAGCTTCATCTTACCCCTGATCAGGAGATGGTCACCCAGGGGGAAGAATGGAAGGAGTTTTATGAGGGCTTACAGGATGAGGTAAAATCCAGCAACAGTGTCCTCTATCTTAAAGTTCTGGAGGGGAAGATTCAGGTATGTGCCTTCTCCACTGTGTTCGAAGAAGTGTCAAGGAAGCTCAAAGGATATCTAGAAAACAAGAAGCCAACAACTGAAGAAGTAACCCTGAAGTCTGTGAGAGAGGTAGAATTTGTTCATTATTGTATGAATCTCTCAGAATATCCTGAGCTGAAGTCCCTTCGTGTGACCATATTACCCAACATGACGGAGGGCTCGCCTTGTTTGAAGATTACAGCACCAAACAGTGTCATCAAAGAAGCTGTGACTGTGGTGAAGAACAAACTGACACCAATTGTGAGTGACACGTTCCTTTACCGTAAGGCAGGAGAGTCCAAAGTGCTGGAGAAAAATCAACAGTCACTCCACACAAAAGCTAAGGATATGGGATGCAAACTATACTTCACAGTCCAGAAACCTCCTGATGTGAAAGTAGATGATGGGCTCACAGCAGCGGCTCCTCAACCTTCAGTGAGTTTCCCCAAGCTCTCCCCTCTCCAGACAACTCCACTTACAGTCTATCACTTCATCAAAATGTGCAACATTTTATTACAAGATTGTTGCTCTCGAGGCTTAATCACTGAATAACTTTAACAGCATCAGTTAGTGAAGGTTGATGAAGTTCAGATTTCATATGTGCTCCTTTGGTAATACACAAAGACAAGACTATGAGCTACATGTGAATAACTTTAGTTGCGTCTCATGATGGATCGTTCTCATCTGTCTTCTTCCTTGTGCAGGCAGGGGCAGGGGCAGGGGCAGGGGCAGGGGCAGGGGCAACAGGCCCCACTCCCACCTCTCCATCTCAGACACCAAATTCAGGAACGGACCTAAAAGGTTTGTCTTTTGCCATTGTTTTGCTACTTGCCTTCTTTTGGTGTTGTAAGCATGTAAGACAATAGACCTCATTGAGTGATTTTATTCTGATTACATGTTGCATACTGGCTTGGCAATTGGCAGTGAACATCAGTGGTGTGTCAGTATTCCTCAAAAAAGGAGATATAACTAAAGAGACAGTTGATGTCATTGTGAATTCCACCAATACCTCTCTGAATCTTACAACTGGTAAGTGATTTTGCTGCACAGCATATCAATTTTCTCTCTCTGTCTATCTCTTTCTCTTTTTCTCTTTCTCTCTTTCTCTCTATCTGTCTATCTAGTGCTATTTGATTATAATTGAATCGTCAATGTTTAAACCAAACAACATTAATAACGAAGTTGAAATGAATGAATCTGTAACGATGTACATTTACTAAATGATAATGAATTTCCCGACAATGTCACATAGAATTGGAGTATAATAAGATCTCTTTCCAAAAGGTGTTTCAGGAGCCATTCTCAAAGCAGCAGGTCAATCAGTAGAGGCTGAATGCAAAGCTCTTGGTAAGTTAGAGCTCCGTGCAATTATGTGTCTGTCCTCAATTCAACAGAATTGGGAATACTTTTCACACATAGTATATAATAACATTACATGTACTGTTTTATTTTCCAGGCACTATAGCATCTGATACAGTGGTCCTCACCTCTGGTGGGAAGTTGTCATGTAAACACATTGCTCACATGGCTGGGCCCAACACTGCTGCTGACATTACATCCTCCATTGAGAAGGTTCTAGATCTCTGTGAAGGAAAGACAGCTTCTTCTTTGTCAGTTCCTGCCATCGGAACAGGTGACATGTCTTGAGTTTTGAAACCTTAGATTAAAATGTTGCATGTGATTTTGGTTCTTAGTGTTGTTGGTAAATACAACATCAACTTATGCTTACAGGTAGAGGTGGTATTGGAGCAAAAGAGTGCCTTAGAGCTATTGTCAAAGGTCTGGAGAATCATCTGTCCTGCACCACCCCATCAAGTGTCAACGCCATGTACCTGGTCATTTTTGAGCAGAAGATATTTGACTCCTTCTCTGACTATTTCAACAAGAAGAATATGGTTGGTAATTTTAATGAGCTATTATTAAGTACTGCATCACACCTTCTTAAACTATTGTTTCATGAAGTTGATGTTGTCCTGTTTTTGTAGGGCTCCTCAACAATTAGACACAGTCGCCATGGAACACTTGCTGCAGATGAAGGTATTGTAGTCACTATTACGAATGCAGACTAACATGTTTGCAGAATGTGACAATTATATACAGCAATTGCTTAAAAAAACAAATCAGTTTGCTAAACAAAAAGTGATCCTCATGATATCTAAAAGTGCTGTTAAATCTCCTTTAGTGAAGATTGGTGGTGTGAGAATTCAAGTGAAGAAGGGTAACATCACCATGGAAACGGTAAAGGGCATCGTGAACACCACCAGCAGTGACATGTCCTTGCAAGGAGGTACGTTATCTAAAGCACATGTGCATGAATGCAATAACTAAAAGCGTCTCAGTAAGGTGTCTCTGAGCACGACCATATATTTACAGTTGGACTAAACCATAGGTATACTGTACAGTTGGACCAAACCAATAACGTACCATGAAGGCATTCATGTCACCATTTGTTAAATATAAAGAAACAATCATTCACTGCAAATCGAATGTGTTCCTCAACTGCAATGATATTTCTAGAGTAATGTATTTTACAAATGGCAGTTCCTATCTATTTTGCAGGGGTTTCAGGAGCTATATTCCGGGCAGCCGGATCATCAGTAGAGCAGGAGTGCAAGACCCATGGTAAGTATCGACTGTGTAATACAACACTTACACTTACATTAGTCCTTTAGTACAGGGGTCCCCAACCTTTTTTGCATCACGGACCGGTTTAATGTAGGGAATTTTTTCACGGACCGGCTTCAAGGTGTCATTTTACACCACTTATTAGTCACGTCATCCATTCATATTGATGTGAGGCAAGCGCGAGTTTGATACAATGAAGCCCGGTCTGCTCATATACACAACAGCTAACATTAACGTTAGGTATTACGAACGTACAGTGCATGAAAAATACAACTCACCATAACTCCGAATCAGTGCTTGGTCTCCATGTGCCGAAGCAGTTTTGAAGGCTTCATTGGCTCGTTTGTTAGCTTGTCGCCACATATTAAACAGAGCGGACTTGGTGCTTGAGAATCACCTGTTGCAATAAACCCGTATTTTAAAGTAGCCTATGACTCCTGGTATTGTCTGTTAAAAGAAGCTTTCTTTTTTTGAGGTTCTAGGCTCCTCTTCTGGCTCCTTAATTGACCGTTTCACCTTTGAAGCTCTCCAAAGATGTTTGTTGTATTACTAATTTTCGCTAGAATGCGGGCTTTTTTTTTTAAGTGACATATCACGTGAACGAGACAAGCGTCTTGACGTGACAAGAGGCACAGGCGAATGTTACGTCCGGGAAAATCCGGTAGTTTTTCAAAATAAAACACCTTTCAGACTCCAATAATTAATACAGCGGAAATTATATAAATTATTTATTCTTTCTGTGCGGCCCGGTAACAAATACCTCACGGACCGGTACCGGGCCGCGGCCCGGTGGTTGGGGACCACTGCTTTAGTAGACGCTTTTATTCCAAAGCGACGAACAAGGGAGAGAACAGTCAAGGTACGAGCAATAAAGACCTAGTGTAACAATAAATACTATTTTGCATAAGAAAAAGAAAAAAAGTGCAGGAATGTAACTGCTGTAAGGGCAAGTTAAGTACTAGTAGAAATGCAAGTTAAACACTGCTACAACACCCACTTTAAACATGCCTCTCACCATTTCCTTCACATTTGCCCGTGTGCACTAAAGGTCCACTCAAAGGCAACACAGCTGCAGTGACCAGCGGTGGCAACTTGCAGTGCGATTTCATCATTCACCTGATGGGCCCGCACTCTGCGGCCGATGCAACATCTCGTGTGCAGAACGTTCTGGAGAGGTGTGAGGAGAAAACCATCACCACAGTCTCCTTTCCAGCAGTTGGCACTGGTAAAAGGAGTTTATGGCTAGACTTAAATGAAATGAGCCCACTTAACATGTTAAAGTTATCTAATTGATAAGTACATCAACACTTAAGGTGATGGTACGCATGGCATCTTTTGAGCAATGTTGCCAGGCAGTGCTGATGTGCAATGTTATTCAGGTACTTTTTTTCCAGTGATGACGGGCAACAAATTCTTATCCGGAGACCTTAAATCATCAGTGGGCAACTTGCCACCATCATCCAGTCAGAACACTAGGAACCTGTTGTGTGGTTGCCTGGCAACATGGCTCAAAAAGTTGCCCCTAAGTTTTGTCATCACCATGATTCTTTATTTTGCTTTGAAGGTGGTGGTGGTCTGAAGGGACAAGAGGCCATCAATGCCATGTTGCAGGGTATGGAGGACCATTTTTCTCAGTGCTCTCCAACGGTCCTTAAGCTGATCTACATCGTCATCGACCGTGACAACATCCTCCAGGCGTTCTTACAAGGACTTCAGCAGTGGAAGGCCAAAAAGCAGGTATGGGGCCACCAAGTGAGTCTTAAGGACATGGTAGGCACTGTGCAATGGAGCTTGCAAGCTTAGAAGCTACTTTAACTTACGAATAATTCGTTTTGTGATTTGTTCAGTGATAATACATTTTCATGTTACATTTTGACAGGATAATGATGATGAAGATGAAGATGAAGATAATGAAATTGAGGATTCTGATGAACACAGCAGTGGGGAGGAGTTATCAGCGGAGGAAGAAGAGGAAGACATGCCAGACGGTTAGACTTGAGAATATTACAAGTCATGTGCAAATTATGAGTGGAATTCTTCTAATAAGTGGAGCCTGTAATGGGTTTGCTATAAAGCTGTTTGGCAATTTGTTTTTTAGTCTGGTAAATGAATGCAGGCAAATGTTTAGTCTGTAATGGACTGCAAGTATACCTATGTGTGCCATCTGAAAAAAATCAGATGGGTATAATTATCACACCGCGGGAACTGCACATTTTAACAGTAGGGCCCACGTGCCAACTTGACTTTGGGGCTTGCATCGTGTTTGTTCTCCTCTGAATGTTTTTGTTAGTCGAGAATATGAATACAGGCAAACGTTTTGTCTGTTGTCATGGTAACTTCAGATGGGTGTCATTATCAGAAATGAATACTGTACAAGAAATCTGTCTGCCAATTCGACCATGGGGAATGTACAAATCATTAGAGAACTCTGCTAATGAGTGTCACCTGTAATTGCTTAACATTTTCTGAAAAAGATAATGTTTGTAAGAAATCTGTGCTTTACCCTTAACCCTTTTGTGTACAGGCCAAAACACTGAAACAATGATTGGGCAAATTAAAGTCAAAGTGTTTTGTGGTGACATCACAAAAGAGACAACACAGGCCATTGTCAATAGCACCAACACAAGTCTGGACTTAAATTCAGGTGAGGACCTTGCCTTCTCAGAGTGACAATTTCTGTTTTCACATGACTGTGTTCTTCAAGGACGTAACTGATTCCTCTTTTGTCTTGTAAAGTGATCAGTGTTAAGCATTTTGACTGTGTAATCACCAGGAGTCTCAGGAGCTATTCTGAAAGCGGCTGGACAGGCCGTCGTTGATGAGTGCAAATCAAAGGGTGTGTATTCAGACCTCTGTACAGTGGATGTCTTATTATGTGTAATAAATAAATGAAACGTTATCAGGAATGTATGTACACAAAAAACAAGTTATATATGGTGCTTGCTACTATTCATGGTAGGTCTTCGTACATATCCACGCACATATGTGAGCACTACTGTGTTAATCTTGAAACCATTTTGATGTGAATGATTGTATAACAGTATGATTATATTTTTATGACTGTGTATAACACAAGTTCATGCAGTGTTTAAATTGTTAGAACCAAACCAAGCTAAACAAACAGGATTGCAGTTTACTGATTTCTCTCAATCTTGGTTTTCCTTTTTCAGGCGCCCAGCCTAGTGATGGTGTAGTCCTTACCCAGGCAGGGAACCTGGTAACTAAACACATTGCCCACATGGTTGGCCAAACAAAGGAGAAGGAAATCACAAGCTCTGTGTACAAAGTTCTAAAATTGTGCGAAGAAAACAATATCCAGTCTGTGTCCTTTCCAGCACTGGGGACAGGTAAGCCAGTGGTGCTAGTGGTGTTGTAGATTTGACATTCAAGTAACAAGCACATCCCTATATGCATGACCATTCTCATGAAAATGCATCAGTAAACATTGGGCAGTAATGAACACCATGAATGTTTGTGTATATTGACTTATACATCTGCCAGCTGAATAACTGTTTGTAAGCGATCAGTCTTAAATCATGTAAGAGCATTTGTTGTTGTCAAAATGTCTAGATGTTTTTTTTAAAGGTGACCTAGGTAGTTTTTGATACCAAAATACTGTTTGTATTGTACTTTTATTCTGTTTTAGTGTTGTTTATGTTGGGCATTGCTAATCCATGCTCATCCATTTCCTTAGGCGCTGGAAACTTAGGAGCAGCTCAGGTGGCACATGCCATGATAGATGCTGTTTCTAATTTTACCATTGACAGACCAAAAGCTGTAAATGCTGTGCACATCGTCATATTCCAACCCAAGATGTTGTCAGACTTTGTGGAGGCTCTGAAGAATTTAAAGAAAATAACACCTACAACCCTAAGTAAGTGGGTTTGGACATTTTTAAAATATATATTTACAATTTTTTTTTCTTTTAACATCTTGCTTCTTGGTTATTTTGTACAGGCCTATTAACAAAACAGTTATCACTCAGTCTGAAGGCTTTGGGGAAAGTGCACTCTTTGCTTACTAAGGCTGCCCAGCCTTCAGCCATATCCCTAGCTGCTGCAGTAGCCAATGTGACTTTCCCCGTCATGGCTGTTGAAGTTTACAGTACATCCTCTAATGACCTGCTGCAAGTCCAGAAGCTCCTGAACGACCTGCTCTCTGAGGAGTGTTGCAGTGAGGATGTGGTCTCCAAACATCTCAACCTGCTCTCTGAGTCTGACAAGCAAGCCATAGTTGCCCTCAACCAGAGCCAGCAGGTGCAGATCCTCGTAGCAGCCACCGACAAGCTGTCCGTTTCGGGGAAGAGGAATGACGTGCTGGCCGCCACAGGGAAGATCAAGGACCTCCTCCTAGGGGTGCAGGAGAGGGAGGCACGAGAGAGCGGGGAGAAGCTGGTCAAGGAGACCCTGCGCTGGGAAGTTGCAGAGGGCGAGATGTGGAAGGCGTTTGACTCGAACATCAACTACACCATTGAGTCTGCCTTCCAACAGAAAGAGAAGAAGGTAGTGTTCCAGGATGGGGGGGAGACCTATACGGTGGACCTAAAGAAGAAGACGTGCACAGATAGTAAGGGGAAAATACGGTGTATAAAAAAGACTCTGCTTGGAGACTCAGACACAGGTAACTTGAGGTTTTGAGAAATATTCAGAGGTCACTTATGTGTTTGAAGACATGCGTATTCATCATTATGGTACAATGTCATTACACAGGTTGACTCTTCCTCACCACTTTAACATTTTCTCCACCTTTATAGCCATCATTCATCATCCAGCCACATGGACTCCAATGACTGGGAAAACTCATGATATTGTCGCACTCTCATCCACTTCAGAAGAGTACAAGAAAATTGAAAACGAGTTCCTGACGAGTAGCGTACACCCTACACCAACCCAAGTTCAAAAGTTCCAAGTAGTCAAGGTAATTACTTTATCTTCAAGTGAGAAGTAAGATCCAAACGTATGGTTCATTGGTTAGAGAGAAAGCTAAGGCTGTAACATTGATTTATGCCACCACATACAGATTGAAAGGATTCAGTGTCTGGACCAGTGGCAGCGGTATGCAGTGTTGAAGCAGACTATCGATAAGAGGCACCATGGTCAGAAGAATCAGCGCGATCTTTATCATGGAACAACCAAGGAAATCGCTCATAAAATCAACTCTTATGGCTTTAACAGGAGCTTCTGCGGCAGGAATGGTACCGATCATTCATATTGTTAATGTAGCATGAATTTTGTCGGCCATAAGAAAGTTAAATATGTTGACATCTCCTCTGCATCACCTTTTGGAGTTTTGCACATGATTAGGCGGGAATACATTGTACTGAACACTGCCTGTGGGACACATGGATAATCAGATAGATCTCCCACCCTCAAAAACATGACTTGAGCTCTCCTCATTGGAGGCTCATGAGGACTGTGTTGAGAAAAGCACTAATTTTGATTCCAGGCTACACAGTATTCCAACGAAGCTAGCTACAATTTCAGAATCATTTGAAGATTAGTCTCGCCTTATTTTCACGACTCTTCTTTGTGCCTCTGTTAACATTTGATTTTGCTTTAATACATTTCTCGTCTCTTTTCCTGGACAGCCACTGTCCATGGTGAGGGGACATATTTTGCCAAAGACGCATGGTACTCCTGCTGTGACGCGTACTCAAATCCGGATCCTGCGGGTCTGAAGTACATGTACAGGGCCAGAGTTCTGACCGGCTCGCCCTGCAAGTCTAGAGGTGGCATGAAGGAACCTGACCCACTGGACGCCAACAACATGCAAGCAGGCCTGCATGACTGTGCCGTGGACAACCTGGCAAATCCCTTCATTTTTGTGGTGTTCTGTGATGCTGGAGCCTACCCTGACTACCTCATCACATTTAAAAAAGCATAAACATACATACATAAAACTGGCCTCTCGATCAGAAACTTAAAAAAAATAAAAATACACAGTACTCTGGAGCCTCACAGCAAATACCTTATTGTCTTCCGAGATGAGTACTGTTCTACTGTAATATTATTCAGATTATACTCAGGTAATTTCAAAACTTGTAATCCAAGTTTGCCTTTCTGGTTTGACTATTCTACACAAACGCATACGTTATACTATATAATAGAATTTTAACAACCTATTTTTTCCGTAATCTTGTTAGCAAAATGAACTGATTTAACTGTGTTCTTGATCTACTTAAAGTTTGTTCAGCAATTTACATTTTTAAAGGGGAAATAACTTGAAACAGAAACTAATATTTTAGTCGTTTGGTGATCCAAGATCACCACTGACTTTGACATTTAGATGTGACAGTCAATTGAAATTGTATTTCAATTTTTAACAAAATATGTTGATCTTTATCATTGCCAAAATTAAGGTAACTACAACCAGAGCCTTTTTTTATGAGACCTGTAATGTGAATCAACCACAAAATAAAGAAACACAACAGCTTGTTTGTTGAAAAACATCTTTTATTATCATTCGTCTAGTTAGATAAGAATGCTAGAGTGGATTCCATCATCAACTAATAGAAACACATTCTAATTCCGTGGCTGTCTGAACCAAGAGCCGGGAGCCTTGATACAAAACGTGCTGCTGGTGGCAACTGCTTCCTTGCCTAAGAGCCCTTGGTCAGGTTCCTTTAGCGTCCTCTAGGTCATTGGGATTACTGTTAAATAAAAACCCATCAAGTGAGTGCTCTGGGCATTCCTTTCCCAGGCGCGTAGGGCCTCCCAACCTTTGCCTTTTTACATTTAAACAATCCAGGTTAAGAGGAAAAGACATTGTCATTGTTTACGGGGGAAGTCATCCAGTAGATTGCTCACAAAGGGTACTCGGTCAAGCTGATGGCGTTAACTGGATTATATTTGCCCATGCAGGGAAGTAGCTGAGGAAACATTTATGGACTCGAGAGGGGTTGTGACACCACCATACCCCCCCTTCCCCATAAAAAAATCAAAGGCTTAAACTCAGCATAATCCACCATTTGGACTAACACACGCACATACATACATACATACACACACACACACACACACACACACACTCCAACAGACTCGAACCGGATCAGAGAGAACTGAGGGAGCAAGAAGGAGAGGTATGGCAGAAGTTGTTGCTTTTGTTTGCTCTACATCTGCTGAGTGGAATTGCCATTCCATGTGTTGTTTTCGTCTTCGCTATCCTCTTGAGTCCGTAGCCGGTAGATCTTGCCGTCTTTTTTGAAGTCCTCTGGCCGCTTCTCTAGGACCCTTTTGCGAACCGTCTCCCTGGAGAGAGATTGGAGGACGGGGAGAGGAAGCACAACAGGTTTAAGTCACTATGGCAACCAGCAACTAAAAAAGGTGGCCCTACTTCACCCAACTGAATATAATTGTTCTGATTTCCGGGTATGGGCACATTTAAAAAAAAAAAAAAAAAAAAAAAAACTCATGTCATCAGAAGATTAATAAAAGTATTGCTGTTTGTTCGTACTGTTAAAGGTTTTAGCTAAGGAATTCAACACATTGCTTTAGGCGCACAGAAGGGACGGTGTTTTTAGATTGGCTGTTGAGCTACAATATTTACAACCTTTTCAGAATCACTGACTGTACCTTAAACGACCAGGAACAGAGCCGGGACTCACCTCTTTGGCTCCCCAGAGGATGTGGAGGGCGTGGCGTTGCGTTGAGGGGGGGTCTGGGAGGGTCCTCCTCCTGAGGCGGGTGGGGGACTGCAGAAGAGGAACCCGCTGAGGAACCTCCACACGGCCAGCAGAGGGTAGAGGATGGTGCCCAGCAGGGCCCACATGCCCCCGCCTGACGACTGCACCACCGCATTGGCTGATCTGCCCGACTGCAGAAGGTTCATGCACAAGGCAAAAAAGAAATGCACGTGGTTAGGTGGTGAGAGAAAAAATGTCTGGCTTCGGGTTAAATACCGCCATCAACTACTACCAAACTCCTTTTTTGTACAACAGTTAACTTTTCAATTTCGGTTACATTTCAATTGTCCTTGAGAAATAGGATGAAGATCACTTACAGGGAGCAGTACAATTGAGGCGCTTGGGGCTAGCTCAAGTTCCAGGAAGCTCTTCTCCAGATCCTCTCCCGTAAACTCCCTCCTGGGAAACATGGTAGCCAAGGTGAAGTTGCCGTATTTGTTCCCCACCTCCTAAGAGAGAAAAAGAGAGAGAGCTGTCTCTTAAGATATTGAGCATGGATCTGAGCTAGATTTTAAGTAAAGGGGAAATGTGGAGTTAAAATAGGGCCTTGTTTTTGTCTGCCAGCCTGCATCTTGGAAACTTAGTTTTCACTAACTAACAGCTATAAAACATTTGACAATGGAAGATTTCCTACCATGCAAATCAGCGTGCTATGGGGAGTGTTTAATGTGGTCAAATCAGTCCCAGTGTAGATTTCATTCACATTCATTAGTGCCACCTCCAAGTCAAACAAAGACATTTGATCCAAGGGGTCCAATCAACAGTGAACCTGATGATGAACTCATGCTATATAAATCGTTAAGCAGATCTCCTTATCCAGGGCCATTTAAAGCGTGTAAGAAGCCAGAGATTCTATCAGGGTGTGTGAAGTCAGAAAACCGATCCATTGATCCTGATGATTCTTCTCTATGTGACCTTGTGACCTTCCAGTTGTGATAGCGAAGCGGACAGGGGTCAATCGCAACAGAACACTGTAACGCTAAAGCCTATAAGCTGCACTAGGGCTCGGGCTGAATTAACACAGGCCACCCACGGACTGCTCACATCGCCAGTGAACAAGGGGCGCTAATGTGGGGGTGTTGAAACGGTGCATTGACACACAAACATTAGCCTGGGGGTGCTTAGTCAGACTCTGGGGGTAGGCAGACAGGATGGTGAAATCATTGCCATAGAAACGAACCTGTGCTACAAACTGCCTGGCCTCCTGCAGTCGCGACTCTGAGGCGAACTGGTTGGTGAGCGAGGAGCCGTCTGGCAGGCGGAACTGTATCCTCGCAATGGCACTGCGAGGAGGAGAGGAAAACAGTAAGACACGGGCACACAAATAGCATGTGATGGGGTGAGGTCTGGGGTGAACTACAAGCTCCAAGGAGATACTGTGGGCACTCCTAAAGGATTGCTAAGGCTAAATTGTATCTCTATAGTTTTACAGCATAACACTGACACTGATATCATCTTTTCAAGGTCAGTAATGTTTCTTGAATTAGAGTCACCAACCACATAAAGCTGTTTTATGTCAAATACAACTAGACTAATTTTAATAGTGTTAGTGTTGTGAAGGAATCACCATCATCATCATATTAGTAGCCTATTGTAATAATTATTCAATAAATTATGTCTATATGATGTAGAAACACAGAGAATCTCATCAGATGCTCAGTATACATGTCCTGTAAAAATCAATCATAATTAAATATATCTTCTTAGCCTTTATGTTCTGGCCATAGGCCTTATGTTAAGTAAGGTGAAGACAACAGCAATGTTTTCACTTTTGTGGTTTGAACTGTGCTGGGCTTTTATCAAATCAACACGACATATTTAATAATTTCCCTATGACAATTTAAGTTAAATATTTGTATAACATGCACTGATGTTGGACTTCCTGTTGATATGATTGGCTCCAAAGACATGAATTCAAGAGCACCTCCACACATCTATATTTCGGTTCACCTGCCCCACAAAGGTTTCCCATTACTCTAGCGTCATATGAGTGAATAACAATTCTTCTTGACTCCTTACTCTGATGTTGCACCAGTCACACGCATAGCTCACAACCCTCTTTTTTGAATCGCTACCAAACCTTCACATGTCCTCAGTCACTTGTCACTTCCGCCCATAGACCTTAGGTGGTGACTTTAAAAACAATCACCAGTGAAGAAATTATCCCAGTGCCATACCTCCTCTCCCGCTGTGTCGATTCTTTCTTGGCCTCCGCATCAGCCTGCCTGGCCTGTAGGGCTGCAATCCTGACTGCCTCCACCTCATCCTGGTTCTTGGAGTAGCGGGCAGCACGGTCAGCTCGGTCCTACAGACAGAAACGACCATTATTGTTCAAGTACTGACAAATACGGTTCTGACAGACTATATCAGAAACTACGTAACAGTGCAAACATAACCATCCCTGTGTGTGTGATGTTTGTTGTTAAGAGTAAGTAATTGCTGCAATATCTGTGCAATATTAATAGTACAGTTTAAACTTTTACGTGAGATATATTTCTGGTTGTGACAAACTGTGTGTGCGGACTAAATTATTTTAAGCCTGTAGTAGGTGGCTTTGTTCGCACAATCCTTTTAAAAACACATGTTGTCATGGTGTATGGCAGTCATGATTGAACTCTAACGGAGCTACTGCTATACAACCCTTCCCAAATGCCTGATCAACCCCCTCTCTCTAACCCTGTCTTCTGTTCCACTGTTCAACATCAAATGGTTACCAGAGCAATCTGCTGTTTGACCCGGTCACGGGCTGCCTTCTCCTCCGCCTTCTCCTTGTTCCTCTCATCCAACATGCGTTTGGTCCTGTCGTCGTCCTGCTTGCGTTTGTAATCCAGCATCTCTTTCCCATGATTTCGTCGCTCCATCTCTTTTTTGATCTCATTCTGCCAGCACACATCAGTGACAGTGTGAGAAACTCCATTGGATGAAGCACTCCTCTTACAGTGTTTTTGTATTTGAACATGAACATGTTTGGATAGAGACTTACCTCCTCTTCTCCTTTCTTTCTCTGCTCCCTCTTCTCCTCCAGTTTCTTGTTCAACCTTTATAAAAAGTCAAAGTTAGCGCCACTGTAGATAGGTTTAATAAATAATCAAATAAGAACGCCACATAGATTTAAATAGGATATATCATTTACTAAATATGATTCCAAGATTCCACAACTGACCCTCTAAAACGTCCTTTAACTCACTCACACTGTTGATGGCAGGTGTGAGTTTGCCAAGTGCTTACCTTTCCACCTTGACCTCCAGCCCTTCATCTGGCTGTGAGGCGAGGGACACGTCGTCTGAGGACAGGCTCCTGTCTTCACCTGGTGTCACAGGGCCTTCTTCCAACGAGACAGGGGATAAAAAGAAGGGGCCACATTCAACAAGTTGCAAAAATAAACTGGATTCTGTGGTCATGGCAAACACTAAGGTTAAGCTGTTCATCTCGTGAAGTGATACTACAAGACAGTTTGAGTGACAATCAGAACATATCTAAACTGATATGGATAGATACATCTGGAAGAGTGTTACTGCCTTGAATGTGACCAAAGGACCTTAAATTAATTTTGAGTTCAAAAGCAGGACAGGTTTTTAGCCTTGAAGCCCTCCCTGCAGAAGCATTCACCTCTAGATGTGGAGGCGGGGTCAGGCTCCTCTGAGTTCTCCATGGGGCAGGCAGGCAGGTTGGGGTCAAGAGATGTTGGCGTGTGCTGGGCGGCTGCCTCTAGAGATGTGCTGGTCTGAGGAAAGGGTTCCGCATGCATCTCTGTCTCAGCTGCGCTGTCATTTTGTTGACCTGCCTGCTGAAAGTGCATCTGAGATGCAGAGGACGTTCGGAAGGTTAAGAGTGGCGGTCATAAGGTTTCTATTCCCTCAGAGAACAGGCACACATTCAGGAAATAAATCCTTCTCCCATTAGGCTATTTGAAGTCAAATGTGGATTCTTTTAGATTCTAGTTAAAGGTAGAGTCCTCGATTCTAGTCCAAAACACCTTTTGTCAAATTCAGTCGTGCTCCTCGTGGGCTTCTAATTGTTCGTTCTGTGTGCGGTAAAAAAACTCCAAGTGTTCGTCCTCACTGCTGGCTCTATAAATCCAGACCCATAAACAATTTCAGCCAATCAACACCTTGCTTCAGGAGCATGGAAAGAAGGAATGTAATTTGATTGTCTGTTGAGCTTTAATATCAGCAAACGTTCGTCAGAACCGCAGACTCTACCTTTAACTGGCAATGCGTTTTTTCTTACTACTGTGGGCTATCACTCTTGACAGTAATGAACTGACACCAAGTCAGACCTGTTTGACTTTGTCG
Source organism: Sprattus sprattus (assembly GCF_963457725.1). Classification (NCBI taxonomy): domain Eukaryota; kingdom Metazoa; phylum Chordata; class Actinopteri; order Clupeiformes; family Clupeidae; genus Sprattus; species Sprattus sprattus. The sequence goes on from NC_137924.1 coordinate 15,603,897, forward strand.
ATTCTCTTTGAGAGCTCTTCTGCAGACACACTGCCAGCAACAACCTCCAGGGGAATACCATTCACTCCAATGAAGAAACTGGACGGGACGCACACCACAGGATCTTTTTATGAACAAACATTAAGGTCATCCACCTTTTAACAAACAGTTACTGAAAACCATTGCGCAAACGGTCACATCCAGAATAGCAGTGGTAATATTCTTGATTGAAATGTATACCATCTGTTATACAGGTCAACTATTTATAGTCTGGACAGAGTACTTTTGTGGAAGGATACAAATCTGGGAAAACTGGACACAGGTTTCACTGCAAGAAAGGGAAAACATACACTGCCATTAGACACTACGTTACTTCAGCAGAATCGGTCACATACAGGATTGTTTTTTCCCCCCTGTGAGAATCTAATATTGTACCTCTTGGCGTCTATTTTAATAGCTACGAAGGAGTTGTTGGATGTTTCGCTGACTTGCTCATCCTCCCAGCTTGACATCATCTGTGTGGATGGTTCATCATCTCCTATACATTTGAATAGACATTTATCAAGTATGTTGAGGAAGACAAAGATCACATATGTATTTAAACTGTAATCTACAGCAAATTAGATGACTGAAACACTAGCTGAGTTGGAACACATCGAGCAATACAAAATGTATTTTTTTGTGTGCTGAAACGGCATGATATGACTAAACTGTGGTGAAACAAAATCAATGCTGGTATTAATGTTACCAAAATCGTCATTTAATGTGTTGAACATGGCTCAACACACCATTCCCTGCTTAAAATAATCGTGAACCTTGCGAAGACGATGTTGACGTAGAGAGAACCGTTTCGGACCTACCGGAAATCGAAACCCAGAGTAAGGCTCAGAGCTGGGGGTTAAGTTACACTTTAAGATAAACAATGTAAGACCAATTGTCAGCTGGCCTTGGATCCAGCTGACATGCCAGATTTAAAAAAAAAAACATGTTATCTTGTATGTTTAACGTTAGCTGTAATCTACAAGCATCCAGCTAACAAGGTCGACAAGAATATAGGCTCGGGGACACTAAGGTACACAAGAGCAGGTAGCCAACTCTCCCTTTCCTGTCTCAATTTAGCACAAAGCAAAACTCGCTGCACCAAATGTTTCGTTTACTCACAAGATGACACGCAACAGTTCGCTTCAGTAACGTTAGCTGACTAGGTAGCAAGATAGCTAACGTCATCTATTCCGTTTCGCTATCTGATTAGCTAACTAGAATTAACTGCCAGACAACGACACCCCATTAAAAGAAGATATCAAGTCGGGGAAGGTTATTTTAAGATACCATATTTTAGTGAAATGTCATAATGATAGAGGCTTATTATAAACGTTATTACATTAATGACACTGGCAAGCTACTTGTGCTAATCCCGTAGTAGGCTAGGCCCTGTCACAGTAATCCAAGTGCCGAATGACAAACTAACATTAGTAATTTGGGTTGTTAAGACATGTACCTGTTATAACGACGACGAAAACAGCATTTTGTTGTTTGGCAGTGGCAATGGCAGCTGGTATTGAACCCTCGAACCAAAACATCTTAGCAGAATTTGGTTGATTTACTGTGAGGCAGTTGTTGAATGCATCTATGCTGAGGGCTGCCAGCTAGAACCTTCAGTGTGTAATCACGGAACTAGGCGCAAAGAATGATGGGAATTGTAGTGTTACAGCTAATGCACCTGCGTAGGTTGAGTGATTGCTTCCAACGTCCTCATGTGAGTAATTATCACCTATCTTTCAACTCTCAGTATCAGGCAGGTGGAATGAATCATGTAGATGTTCAAACGCCTTCCAATTATTTTTTCCCAGATGTACAACACTAGCAGGCTCTTTGAATTAAAAAAGGTATTTCAAGCTTTTTTTCATTTTGGTTTGTTATTTCCCCATTTTTACGTTTATTGTACCTTTGGTAGCACATACAGTTTTGTATTATTACTTTCTGTCCTTGTATAATTTAAAATTAATAAATAAGTTTCGACCTCTATTTTGAAAAAATAGTGCATATGTATGTTAAATTCATGTCATTGCAGTGTAATTCATGCTTTTCAAGGATATCTAGGTTTTGCAAATGGTGTAAGGGTCAGACAGACTCGTCAATGTTTTACCATATAACTTGCGCTAACTCTCTCAGGTAGGCAGAAAACAATCATGCCTACCTGTCAAAAACTTCGAAAACCAGGGAAGGATACCGCTGTACATTCAATTCAGTCGGTATCTATGACATGTCTGATGACGAAAATACCTATTACAACTCGCTTTATAGGTGCAGGGAACAAATGACAGCTGTGGGGTTAACAAGGTGTCTCGACGAGTCTCTCTCATCAACAGGTAAAAAAAAAAAGGATGAACAAGAAATGTAGGCTACATTGCCATTACACTGTTTAGACAGCGAGAAGCAGTTTCACTATTGAGGTCCGTATTAAAGATCTTTGACCATGGGTATATTTCTCTATAGATGCACTCCTTAGGGGTTATGGAAGGTTGTGGATCACTGTGTCAAAGAGTTTCTCCTGGTCTATCTCTATCTAGAAAAGGTCACGACAAAAGCATTTAAAGTATGCTCGAATCCATGTGTCAAATTGTCATACCTCATTACCTTCATCACTGAGAATCTTCACATTGGGCAACTCCTGAGCCCATGCCCGAGTAGAGTGCATTTCTCTAAGGAGGAGATTGTTTACAGTATTGGCAAATACAAGGTTTGGTTCTGATTCTTGCAGGAATTCGGTTAATATGGACCAATGCGGGTAACTTACGACAACAACTGTGGTATCCACATCCAGTTGCAGACTTTCCCTTATTCCAATGAGATATAAGTGGCCAACGGGAAGCAGTGTAATGGCCAAACTTGAATCGTCCAGTTTTGTCATTCTCAGCATCTCTTTGCAACCTTGTTGCATATCCTACCGCTAGAATAACAGGTTTCATGTTGGAAGCTAAATCAAACAGAAAAGTTTGCCCATGGAGGTTAGCAAATTAGCTAACGCTGTGTGATAGCTGAAAGCTTCTCCGTTTTCAAAACGACTAGTTCAATCGTAAACTTTCGTAACAGCCTTAACTTTCAGGTCTAATAGTTGGAATTGTTATACGAGTAACCGTAGTTAACCTCGATTCCGGTTAACATCCCCAATGGTTACAGGAGGATTTTCTGATCTGAAGTGACATGTGCCCTAGAGCTGGTCAAATTGCACATTCAAAGCTCAAAACGATGCAATGCTACCCTCTACTGTTTACAAGGCCCTTCAAGTGAACAAGTACATGACGCAACCTGCACCTGGAACAAGAGCGCCTCTGGTTGCCATGTGCACCGCCGATATCTGACAAACTTGAACTCAAGTTGAATTCTACTTGGACGCTACGAAAGTCTTGATTTTTTTTCCACTTTAAAAGATTGATTTGAATTGTTGGCTGGCGATGGTAGGGAATACGATATGTATTGATGGATTCAGAGAAGTTAACGTTACTTACTATTGATTTAGAGCTTGTCTAGCGATGTGTATTTAAATGGCTAACGTTATTGTTTGGCTGTCGAATTGTATGACTATTGACTATGACTGTATAACTAGCCTGCTAATAATTTTGTTTTGCCTGCACGGTGTATCAGTGAAATCATTAACTGAAGGATTAATTGCGTATGGCGCAGTCTCAGATTACAACTTCTTTTTCAAAGTTAAATTCATGCACAGATGAGAGGGAAGACACATCGCTCCGTGCCACCTTGGCAGCCCAGAGAGATGCTACAGCGTTCTTTGAAAAGTATGACAGAAAGGAGCTCCAGGAATTGTTGGCTCTAACGACCTGTAACTGGTTGCTGTGCGGCGACGATTTTACTTTGCCTGTAGAACTGCCTCCAGGAATCATAAAACAAATGAAAAACTTCACACAGTCCAACATCACTGTCCTTATGCCTTATGACTCTACTGCGCCACTTGATTACAAAGTTGTCCATCAAATTATCAGGGAACTTACAGTCGGAATCTACTGCTTTAACCAAGTCCCAGTCATCAGTCTTGAATCCAACTATGATAAGAGTACCACATGCCAACTGACACCAGCTTATTTTGACACTAAAGTGGGACAGATTTTGGTCAGCATAGACTACACAATTAAGGCCCTCTGGCATGGAGCGATCATTCCCAGAGACAAACGGATCCGGTTTTCTGAACTGTGGCGATCCAGTATGGGAGTAGATTCCAGTGGAGTCCCACAGACGAAGAAGAACATGCTTGCAGCGTTTCTTACAGCAGGTGAGGTTCATTGTAATATGTTGTACTCTGGGTCATGTACTCTGGGTCATGTACTCTGGGTCTGTTATTATACTAATATTAAAGGTGGAAATCACCAGAGATGATAAGATTCTATTAGTCATTACTCATGATTTACAACATTGATGAGAAACAATATGAAGTCACAGAAACATTGTTGCTGGGCTGTTACAAAAGCGTAATATATTCAGTGCAATATGACAGGACGTTCACAACACATCACACATACAAAATATCATGATACTCTACTGAATCCATTATTACCTCCACCCTTTATTATTGCATTGTCGTCCTTTGAATTCTTGTTGTGCTCCGTTGTTCACCTGTCACTTAAAGACTTCCCTAGGAGTTTTAGTCTTTGTGTTATGTAAAGCACATTGAGACAGTATTTTAAAAAGTCCTATATAAATAAATACAATTGCATTTTAAATACCTGTACAGGTTTAATGGACATTTCAGAGGATCCTGCATACCAGGGCATATACGTGGACCCGTGCCCTGACCCAACCTACAATCCTAACCTTGCAGACGAGGAGAGACTCTTCCAGCAGTACTCCGACAACGTCCTGCTGAAGCTCACGTCCTACCTGACCTCGGCCTGCCAGCAGGAGAACCTGTTCACATTTGAGAGCACCCACAGCCTGGTGAGTGCACTGAGGCTCACTGAGGATAAACTGGAGCTGGCAACCTACCAGAGGCTGCAGCAGAGGCTGGCTCGCCAGGCGCAGGTCGTGAGGGAGAGCCTTTCGCGGAGGCCCGACGTCTGCACAGACCTGGCCTACCTCAAGCTCATCACCTTCCTGGTGCCCCTGCTGGTGGGCCTGAAGAAAAAGATGAAGATCCCCGACCTGTCGAAGGTGCTCCCCGGTTTTTCAGGTCAGGGCTAAGTTGATGACAGTTTGAGACTGACTTTTTTGTGTGTGATGATGTGAACGCTGTTTTTCAGAGGCTTTATGATTCAGAAATCCTTATGACATTATGTTTGTGTGCTTGTTTACACCACTTCTGGGCCAAGGAAAAAAGGAGGATATTATTATCCAATCTTACAGTGGCTTCTATTATTGATGTGAGTATTATTCCTCTTTGTCCCAACTCACTTTCCAGGAGATACACTGAAGACTGAGAGGGAGCTGCCTCCTCTCATTCTTGGACCTGAGTTTGCTTGCAAGCATTTTCCATACAAAGAAGATGAGTACTTTCACCTGCATGGCGGGATTGAAATTGATGTGGGGACGCCGTCTCTTGATGAGTTTTCTCACGAAATTAAGGTGGCACTGAGAGCTTCAAGTTAATTATCCTCGCCTGCATTTTGATGACTACTAATGATGACCAGTAATGTTCTATGGCAATCTTTAAATGTTTTGACACAGGGAAATGTCCCATATATTCAGAGACTTGCGGCAGATTGCTTGAATGACCTGTTTCGTCAAGACACAATGTACAAAAAACACTTCCCTATACCAGTGATAGACATGGATGGGAAAAGGTAGGGTGTTGTGCTGTTGAACTGCAGACACATGCATTTATGGCAGCTCTCTCTCTTTATCTCCAAACATTGCACAAAAAATGTCCACAAGTATGTGCTTGCAAGAGTCTGAAATCCCCCTTTGTGTCTGCTGCAGCTATCATGTGATCTCCATTGAGTTGGGGTCTCTCTATCCCCAACCCTGCCTAATCCAGTGGTGGGAAGCTCTGCATAGCTCCATCAAAACCCTCAGGAAGAAACGACTGCCGCTAACAGACCTTCAGCTACACGAGCAGTTCAAAAAGACCTTTGGGTACAAGAAGGCAATCCAGTGTAAGGTAATGGTCCAACGGTAGCAGTCAATCTTTGAGCAGTCAATTTATTTGAGTTGCAATGTGTTGCAAGTATGTCAATGAGAGCTTGTCTTGTGATTGACCAATCAGAGTGTGCCCCTTGGGCTGCGGGCAGCGGCCGAACGTGGCCTGTCAGCGGTGTTTCACACGCTTTGTCGGAAGAACTCGCCGTCACATCTGGGCGCTATTGACGACCAGGGATACACACTCCTTCACCACGCTGCTGTCCACAACCAGACGCACATTGTGTGCCAGCTCGCCATGGCAGGGATCAACCTTAACCAGGCACGCAGCAGAAGGTTCACCCGCACAGGTTCTGTGTGTTTTAGCGCACACACACACACACACACACACACACACACACACACACACACACACACACACCTTACACGTATATGATAATATATGATGATAAAAATAATAAAAAATATTCCTTAAGGCTCATTAAATCCTCAAGTTATTTTCACTCCTAAATTCTGATGCTATTGACTATACGTATATTTATTCTACTAGAAGGTTTATTTTATTCAAAGACAATAATCTCATACATTTCAGCCAAGACTGGAGTGGATGTGCAGCTAAATGAAGGAGCTGGTAAGCAGTTTCACCCACTTATCTAACTTTGTACAATCAAAATCCCTTCCACTGTACGAGATATTCATACTTTTTAATTCAAATAGGACCCACGCCACTTCATCTGGCTGCACAATGTGGCTCCCTGGAGGCTTTGAACTGCCTGCTGGCACTACAGGCCGACTATAAAATGGTGGATCGCCGAGGCTGGATGGCGGTCCACTTTGCATCCTACTACGGCCACGTTGCCTGCATCCAGGCGCTGTGTAGAAAGGACCCTGCTTTGGTCGAGTGCCAGACCGAAGCAGAGTAAGTACCTCCTGACCACTGTCCTTCATGACTAACTACACATGAAAAACCGGGAGCCAGGAAGTAAAACCGCTGAGGGTATGGCTACTGAGGCAAGACTGCAGGAAGTGAGAGCATGAACCTTTATCATCATGTATCAGTGCAATTACTGATCATTTACTGATTTAGTTGAGATTAAACATAATTAAGTCACGATCAGTAATGTATCAACTTTGTGGACATTAATTTAACTAAATCATGATCACTCATCATTTTTCTGAAGGTACCGTAGCTCTCCATTGTTGCTCTCCGCTACGTCAGGTGCTGTGGAGGTTCTGCAGTACCTGCTGTCCATTGGTGCAGACTGGGGCCAGACTGACAGTAAAGGGAACAATATTGTTCAGCTGGCCGTGCTGTATTTCCACATAAACATTCTAATTCTTCTTGTTGAGCTGAACTTGGAAGGGCTGCCAGTATGGAAGATTCTTGTAGGTATGAAATGGTTTGTTTAGTTAATACAACAACATTTTTGGATTTATTTTGCAATTTCACTGCCTGTTTTTCCGAATCAGTTTACCCCCCAATATATCTGTACTTGGTTTTGCTAGACACTGACTTGACATTATTGTGATTCAGAGAGTTTGAGTGTATAATTGCTCCCAAATCTTTTAGACACGAGTGCATCAGGACTTCCCAGTATGACATATGTTATGTGCTCAGCTCGATTAGTGATTTCCACTGCTGTGTCATGAGGTATTCAGATCCCTTCTCAATTTAAATCAATTCAAGTAGTGAGACACAATATGTGTTGCCAAGCACCTTCTCAAAAGTGAAAGCAAGTTGGAATGTGAGGAGGTAAGGAACAGTTCCACAGAATTATGTTAAACACGGACTACCCCACACACCTACCCCTGAGGGGAATTCCCAGTTAACTGCATCATACCGGTTGCTGCTGGGGTCTGATGCTGGGGTCTGTGTTCCTGCAGAGATGCTGCACAGTGAGGACCACAGGAGACTGGAGATGTCCATCAGGTGTCTGGAGGTACTCTGTGTGAGAGTGGAGTCCTTTTGGAAAGACATCATGGATGCAGGTAACATGTTCCCCCTCTCATGACCTCTCTTGAAACCATAGATGTTAATATCCAGTCCATATGGCTGCTGTTTTGGTATTGTTTTGCCAATATTAATACAAAACACTGCAATACAAACTGCATTCCTGGTCCTATATTCACAATCTATTGGTAAATATAGCTCCTCATGGGCCAGGCTTGGAGTAATGCAAGATATTCAGTCACAAATATGATGACCTATGCAGATGGAAGAGGCTGCACTCTCAGGGTCTCTGTGAAAATGCTTATCAAAGAATGTTTAATGGCTCAAGGAGGTTCCTCCTGATCACGGGCTTAGAATCTCATGGCTCTGGCTGCACCGCAGGTGGCATCGCCTCTCTGGTGGAGCTACTCCGCAGCGGAAAGGCGTTGTTCCAGCGGCTGGCGGCGGCTGTGGTGTGTCACGTGTCAGAGCGGCCGCAGGTGTGCGAGGTCCTGGTGCGGTACGGGGCGGTTCCAGCGCTGATCCAGCTGCTCAGCTGCCCTCAGGCGGAACTCCACTCCCGCTGTGCCGTCATTCTGGCCGACCTGGCCGGACACAGCGACCAGTACAAGGCTCTTATTGCCCAGCTGGTGAGTCCAACACAGATGAGCTTTGCTGATATATCCCGGCTTGGTTATGATGATGTCTATGGACAGGTCCAGGAATGGTCCTGATGTGTCCAAAACTTTAATGACTAAAGGGAGAATAAACTGTGTAGTTGCTATTGTTCTATTGTTGATAAATAAGTCCCATTCAGATAAGCTTTGGAGGTCTATCCTGATTTGCCGGTTTAAATTACTGGTGTCCAGTTGTATTCATTGCTGGCTGGCATAGGGGCAAGTTTGCATAGGTGGCTTGCTTAGATAGAATGAGAATGAATACCTGCAGTCACACAGGCTGTGTGGTAGGATTGCCCATTCCTGATTTATATTTACATTAACATTGCCAAGGGGTAGAGCATTTAGGCTTGGAATGTAAACGATGTGGCTTCCTTAACTTGAATTCTTGAGCCAGGAGTGGAAACTGGTAATAGTAGCAGAGTCATCTCATGAGAGTTTCGAACCAGATAGAAAAAATGTATACACTTACCAAAGTTAAACTGAAAAGTATTGAGTTCAACAAAATTGTCTGATCCTGACACAGGTCTGTGTTTGTCTTGGACACTGTGGGCATGCACCATCTTAATGCTATGAAGCTACTTTAAGTTAGGGTGACCATATTTGAGTTTGAGAAAAAGAGGACACTTCGTCGTGGGGGAGGGGGTGTGGTAGTGTATTGCATACAGATGACCCCGCGACGATGTTTTGCCATCTTTTTTCACATACAGATGACCCCGCCTCCTCCACCCACGACGAGGTATTGCCATCTTTTTCACATGCAGGTGTCATGTGCTGGTGTAACAATGCAACTAGTCACTAGTTGCATTGTTTACAACAGCACATGACGTCTGTGTAATTTGCTGTTGTAAACATTGCAACTAGTCACTAGTTGCATTGTTTACAACAGCACATGACCTCTGCATGTGGAAAAGATTCTAGTTACTAGTGGAAGCAGCAAGGTGCTCAGTGATGCCAGATTGGAAATGGCGAAGTATCGTACCAAATGCTCAAAATGAACGTCTTTGGAGGATAATTATCGTGCATCTGGCAACACTGAGAGGGCGGTCGACCAATGACAGTTCTGTCTACAGTCAAATCTCGCAAGAAGGTGGAACATAAGGGAGAAACCCTTTCCAAAACTTGTAAGGGCGTAAAAACTAGTTTGTGAAAGTCTCAGAGAAACACAAATATCCGACGAGGTAAAATCCAGGACAATTTTGGAATCCCTGCCGGATGCATTTTTTAGGTTTCGGGTAAAAGAGGACGTCTGTTCACCCTACTGTACGTGCTAAAAAAATCAGCCCTTTAGCTCCTACCCGGGACGTTTTAAAAAGTACAATAAACATTACTTATGTTAACAGGCATCTGAGGAAAGGTTTATAATGTGTATTTCTCCCTGTAGGGTGGGATTACCCTCCTGGTGAAACTCCTGAACTCCAGTCTGCAGGATGTGCTGGTGAACACAGTCAGATGTATTCGGGTTCTGTGTGACGGCATTCCTGACCATCAGAGTGCTGTTGCTAAATCTGGAGGGATTCCCTATCTGGTTGAGTTCTTGATGGTCAATTCTGGTATTGTAGACTACATCATTCACTGACTCTTAAGCATTATCCCTATGTAATCATACTTAGGTGTGTAGCTCTTATCGCAATTAAGATAGTAATTGTAGAATACAGTATTTTTTAATAATTGTTAGTTTTAGCATCACCATTGATCTTCACTGAGCATTTGAGAATTCATACTGGCAGATTAAAAATCAACCAATCAATCAATCAATCAATCAATCAATCAACATATAAAAAGAAATTGAAAAAAATGGATGAAAGGTCATAAACAGTTTCCCTTCCCTTTTGAACTCTTTTTGCATGATATTGGCATAAACAGAAGCACTTTTAAGAGTATCGCCTTATCTACCAAACCTTGCCAACCATCTCCCAAACCTTGCTAACCATCTCCCAAACCTTGCCAACCATCTCCCAAACCTTGCCAACCATCTCCCATACCTTGCTTTTTCTCTAACAGAGCGCCTGCAGGAGGAGGCGTGCCTGGCCTTGGCGGAGCTGGCCCACGGCCACCGAGAGAACCAGGACGATATTTGTTCAGCCGGAGCGGTGAGCCCTCTGGTGCTGATCCTGCGTGGCAGGAGGATGACGGCGCAGGTCAAGGCTGCCAAAGCCCTGGAGGCCATAGCTGACCACAACGCAGCCATACAGACTCGCTTTCTGAAGAAGTCTGCCAGCAGGCACCTCCTGCGACTCTTGAAGGTGATGTATCCTAAGATGGAGCCTTAGTGTTGTACCTAAGCCACTCATCTGTGATTGAAACACTGGTGATATTTGTCCAGTAACACAAGTGAATTAGTTAATAAACACTTAATATTTATGTAAAAAGTCTTAAAACTGAATTCTCCTTTCAATTAATCTCATGCTTTCCAACACCAAGTCCAATGAAATGGACATATTATATAACAAGGACATGTCTAATGTGTTTATCAGTAACCTTTATTCCGTGCTCAGGTGTTTCAGGTGGACATCAGAGAGCAGGGCGCCGTGTCTCTCTGGGTCCTGGCTGGACAGACGCTCAGGCAACAGAAGCAGATGGCAGAGAACATCGGCTACCACTACATCCTAGATCTCCTCCTGACCTCCTCTGATAAGATGCAGTATGTTGGTATGTTTCTTTTTTAAAGCCTGACCCTCTTTGCTTCCTGTAGGTAAAGGGATATAAATATGTGGTGCTGGTTATTGGTGTTGTAGGCTGATTGAAATCCATGTAGTGTCCTTATTTTCTCAGGACAAAAATAAACACTTGTTTACTCTGCTTTGCATTTGGACTAGCAAACACCGCCCCACCCCCCCAAAAAAACTTTCTGTCAAACTCCTCCCGTTTCGTTTCCATGGGGATAACAGGTTAGACGTGGAATGAACTGAGTGAGGGTTTCACATCTCAGCCTGTGCTTTGTGACCATAAACTGCACCTGTTTGCTAGGCTCTGAGGCCTGACGGGGTTTCCGCAAAGCATATTTCCGATAAGATGCGGTAACATTTCTTGTTGAACTATAACTCAGCCACCAGATAAATACTTTAGGTTCATTGAGTTCTCCTTAAGTTAAGTGGGTATGGAGTGGCCATGTTCTTACTCTGGTCTACACATCATCCAGTTCTTTGAGAACCAGCATTGCAGTCCTTGAACAGCTTAAGTGCTTGAGCCCCCTCCCTCAACATTCCTTTTTTTTTGTCTCCATTCTGTCTTCTTGTTTCTTTTCCATGCAAGCTGTGACCACAAAGAACTTCTCTAAAATCTAGATGTAAATGTAGATGCTAGAATACATCCTCTTCCTTACATCCTTATCCTCTGTTTGTGTTGTGATGTTTCAGGCTGCCAAGCGGTTATCGCCCTGAGCCACGACTGTTCTGCCCACCAGAACGGCCTGCTGAAGGAGAATGTGGTGCCCCCCCTGGTGCGCCTACTGCGGGGGACCCGCACCAAAGAGAGAACCCTCCTCAGCGTCATCACCGCCTTAGCCAGCCTGTGCATTGGTATGCCCTCTCAACACTCCGTAAAACTAAATTTTACAGTTGTCTGGTTTGTGGCATTGCATCTCAATGGTAGAAAAGGAAATAATTTTGATTGTAAAATGGGTTTATTTTGTGATTGTTTTATGGCTTTGTTTTTATTTGTTTATGCCCCTTTCTTTCTATGTGTTCTTGCTGTCTTAAGGTGTTGCCCATACAAACAACACAGCCTCTCAGGGAGTCATCTTTGAGGAGAAAGCCGTTCCTACTTTGTTGGAGCTGTTGAGGACACATGATTCCCTGCAGGTCAAGGTAATCAGTTAACCCTTTTATCCACAAAAGCTTAGCAGGGATGTTAACGTGCACAGCCCGCTGCAGTTGTTTCATATTTTTGGCCTCTTTTAGGTTCAAGTTGCTCAGACTCTAGCGTGTGTGTTGCTGGGAAACCAGGATCTCCAGGCTGTGTTTTGGGAGCAAGAGGAATTCTCTTACGAAATCATCCTGGATCTCCTGCAACTACCAGACCAGGTAATCTTTGCCCCACTGCCCTGTTGGAATCAATCATTAATCATTATATCATGTCTAGACATGCCCTCGTTGCTGGTGAATGTGAAGTGAAAATGTAAGTGTTACGAATGTGAGGCCTTTTCACTGTTGTGGTCATTTTGGTGTGATTTAAATCTCCGCTGTTGTAACTTGTCTCTGGTATTTCCTACTTCAACAGAACATCCGTCTGGAGGCTGGATGTGCCTTATCTCTCTTTGCATACAACAACACAGCCCAGCAAGCAGCTATACTAAAAGCTGGAGGAGTTCCTTTTGCAATGTATGAATCCTTCTTGAACTCAGAAAATGAAATTGCAAGGGCTAAAGCAGCATTTCAGGTATTAACCACTTTTATGTATCACCCCAGATCTCTAAAGGTCTCTCATTTGTGTCTCAAACTAACAAATCAAATATTCTGTTGTTTCGTCAGACAGTTGTGCTTGCAAAGGTGATAATAGACACTGACCAGGTGACCCTGTCTGCTAGAGGTGTCACCATCCTCACTGAGCAGCTCCAGTCTGACAGCCCAAATACTATTGTCGTAACAGGTAAAAGTGTTATGTACTGTCATTTAAAACATCACAGTAAAATACTTTTCATGTCATATATTTTCAGGTTTGTTACAGCCTAATGAACACATGCATATGGCATGAATCCCTCATAATATTGCTGACAAAAGTATTTCCTCAGGAATGCATGTTTAAGCAAATGGGTTAGCTGACTAAAGGTTCTGATAGCCATCACAAGATTAAATACCTCTCCCAGGGACCCTTCAGGGCCTTGTATTCAACAACACAAAATTAAACATGGCCCATATAAACTAACCAATGAAATAGCTTCAAATCCTGCCAACTACCTTGTTAGTACAACTTACATTTAAAATATGTTACCATAAGTCACCAAGAGTCCCAATATTGGTAACAGTAGCTTTAATCTCCTTTTTCATTCCCCTGCAGCTGAATTACTGTCTAGCCTGGCTCACACAAGAGCCGGTATCCCAGATGCCATCATCACTATGGGGGCTGTGGCCCACCTCTCAGCTCACCTAAACTCACCAGAGGAAGAGGTTCCCTCTCAATACAATATTTACACTATTTGTCTGTTTTTCAGGACTTATCTGTTTATCTCTCTGTACAGTGGCCTTGTTCAACAGTGTTTCAGGAACATCAGGAATATACGTTACATATTCCACAGGTACGCACCGCTTGTGCGGCTGCACTTGGCTACCTCACCTTCAACCGTCATGCTCACCGCCTGCTTCTGGTGGAATGCCGGAACACTCCGTCCACGTACGACCTCCTGACTCGGCATCTTAGTAAAGACGCCAAAATATCTTCAGTCTTTACCGATGAGTTCAGAAGACAGAAGACCATTGGCCTTCCCTCACTGAGGTGACACAAGATCTCTGTTCTTTTGCAACCCTTTTTAAAAGTACCCATTAATGTTATTTATTCAGTGTTAATAGTGTAAGTAATGTACTTTCCCCACTCATTAAATATAGCTTGGAGATTAATGGGGGCCCACCTGTACTTCAACGAAGTGTGACAAGTAAGTTCAAATAGTCCAATCAAACAGTATTGCATTTATTTGACATAACTAATTGCAAAATCCTAAATAACCAAGTGCACAAATTCTTTCAATAATTGAAGTACATAATAATGACCTCAATTTATATGTGTGGTTCTCCTCTCTCAACAAGGCATGTCTAAACGGCTGAGTGACACAACCGGCCTGTTGGGCTCTAAAGTTTGCTTTGAGAGGACCAGGTCTGCCCCAGTACTTCAGCTCCACAGGGCGAAGAGCAGGTCAGCCACAGTCAGAGCAGGGACTTCACATGGCTCACGACCTATGCAGGACAGACCCAGGCTCTGACAAGTCCCTCCGCTACTGCTCAGTGCTACATGGAGAACCAACATTTTAACCATGAAGAACATCATAGAACTGATGTGTATGAGAACTAAGACTCACACAACTGAAGCAGCTCCACATCCATGTGGAGATAAGGAAAGATTACACCAAAACCTTGAGTTTGAGTTTGAATAAATAACACACATGGTATTATTGTTCCTTATACAATTGAAAATACATTTGTACATAATAACTGTGTCAAAAAATTCTGTTAGTTTTTTACTCTCAGTTTTAAAGGCGGCATTCTGATGGCAGCATCCTTCACCTGGGTTGTAATGTCAATACCTAGGGGAGCCCTGAAACACAAAACAATTACTGATCAAATAATCAATCAACTTCAAAACTGTTGTGAAAATGTTGTTCAGGAATGCCAACTTACTTTGGTTCATAGCGGACCTCCTCTTTATATGACAAAATGCCCCTTCCCGCTTTTAGCTTTTCAATTCCATTCCTATACAACAGATAGCCATGAGTTGAGCTGAGCAGAACCAGCAATACACCGAACTGCATGTTAACTGCATGTTAAAGTGCTCACCATGCAACCATGACTCCATTGTCGGTGCAAAACTTGGATGGAGGGCAGATTAAATGCAGCCCTGTGGCGTCTGTGACAATTTTCAGAGTCTCCCTGATGTATGTGTTACTCGCCACCCCTCCAGACACAACCTACACAAAACACAGATTGGAACAAAGACCATCATAGCACTGCCGTATAGTAGAATGAACAGTATACACGCACCTCACATCACACCTATTCAAGTGGTGATATGAATAGCCACACAATACATTTTCTGTGGATAGATAACTCCAGCACCCAAGTTCTAAATTAATTAAGTTAGTTTTAATAAAACAGATGGCAAGTTATCATGACTACATACAGATAGAGTTGTACATGTGTGTTTGTGTGGTCGTACACAGTTGTTAGGTACCCACCATAACTTAACATGTATCACACTGTGGCATGACAACTTAATGACCGTTTTGAGTGCATACCAGAGAAGGACTGTGTTGAGGCAACAGGCCTCTAGCTTTGCAGAACAGAATAGCCCGATGTGTGCGTTTAGCGATGTGGGAGGCCACTGTGTGCTGTGTGCCAGCAGCAATGTCGTTGACACATGAAAGAAGTTCTCCTGACTTCACTCCTACAGAGGGGAGAAGATAGAATCATAAAATGGCTATGTACCAGAAATGCTCAATAGGGGATGTATGTATTTGTGTTTCCAAGAGAAAAATATTTCCATACCCTCCTCAATTTCTTTCCTGTCTATGGCCACTGACACCTGGGTCCGTAGACCAGCAAAAGAGAAATTGCAGTCGAAGACCTGTCCCATCGGCGTCGTCAACAGAAAATTACGTCTGTTGCCTTGCTTGGCTAAGTGTTCAATTGCCTGCCCACCACTCATTGCAGAACACTCAGGGTGATTTTTTAAGTGCAGTCTTCGAGCTACCTGTCAATTGAAGATCACCTAAGACAATTATTTTACTAAACAAAAGTCTCAATAATAATGATAATGCAAGCTCTTAAGTGTTTACCTTGTCTAAAATATCCCCTGGTGCTTCATCTGTGGATTGCCCTAAGAGAAGGAAGTCATCAATGTCCCTGGCAAGGGCCAAAAGGCCATGACCCCCTGAGATGAGAAGGACCAGAAAAGGAAATTCAACGGGCTCCAGCATCCTTACGGTCAGAGCGTGTGCCTCCATGTGATGGATAGGGATGAATGGTTTTTGGTGCTGCTTTACGAAGGCCAGACTGAATTCCAAGCCAATTCCTAAGCTTAGGGACAGACCTGGCTTCACAGTAGTTGCAACGGCTGAAAGTTCACTTGGGGAGACGCCACTCCTGTCTATCGCCTCCTGAACAACTCTGAATATGTTCTCTCTGTGGAGTCGCTGGGCAACTGCTGGTATGACCCCACCTGCTCTACAAAGATCAAAATACAGTTTGAATGACAGTTACCACGGCATCATACTGAAAGAATAAGTGACACTTCAATAAGCACTTACTGCAGATGGACCTCTTTTTGAGAATGCAGGGACTCCCCGAGAATCAAACCCGTCTCATCCACGACAGCTGCTCCTGTATCGTCGCAGCTTGTCTCGATGCCTAGAACTAACCTGGAGCGTGCTTGTTGGCATAATGTTCCTCGTTTGACAACATGACCGAGTGAATAAGTACTGTGCTTGACTAGACCCTTCAATGAAAACATTCTGTTCAGTGCATTTGACCTGACTTATAATGTATATTGCACTGTCGTTTAAGTAACACAAAAATAATTCCCACTAGGAAACATGGGCTTTCAAAGCAAACTCCCATGGCAGCAACATTGAAATATCGATACTAAAAATATTATGAACGTGGAATATTGTAGAATTTCATTGTTATGAATAATTAAAATATTGTCTGTGATCTATCTATCAAGTAAACATTAAAAACTACTTTTCCAGGAAATGTATATTTTAGCTTGTGTTTCTAGACGGACCACAGCGGTTGCACTGATTCACACAGCTCTGGCAGCATGTGTACGAAAGACGGTTATGCAGGGATGACCAGTTATGTGTAAATACGTTTTTAATTCAAAGACTGCATTTGCGCTCTTATCTTACATTGTCCCCGGGGTTTAATAAGGTAAGTAACAGAATTCTGCAAGACTCCAGTTTTCACTGCATGAAATGAACAGTAGGACAGTCATCACTTTACACATGAATTAACTGCAAGTCAAATGAGCTCGCTTTTTACACTGGCAGCTGGGCAGTAATTCACGATAATTTAATGTAGCGAATTCATTTTGGCTTATTGTGCGTTAAAGCAGTAATAAGGAGTTCTGTTCCAAAACTAGCAAGCTAACTACCTAAAAGGAATGCAAAACCACCAACAGCCCATTTGACACTGAAGCTTGTAACTGGTGTGTTTTGGCAGTATAGATGGAAATGTCATGCTGTGTGAAAGCTTTTCTTCTATTTTTGCAGGGTGTTCCATCCCGGTACACAGCACTTCATGGGGCATATCCTGGATGGCTAGTGGGAAAGACACAGGTGTTTATATGTCCTTCACATGACCATATGCTATTAAAATGAATTTGAGGATGTAACCGAAACGAATTGCCTTTAAAAGTGTTACTATACGTGTCTTGCCTGCTGTAGGTTTGAAAAATGTCAACTTAGTCTCACTTCAGAATGGAGCCGCTGCCCAAACGCAGTAAAGGGATGGATGAGGGAGTAGATTCGTGGGAGGTTCATCCCGTCCTTTCTGATGAACAGTCCCACGACATCAAGTTAGTGGAAGCATTTGCAGCACCCATTATCAACAAAAAGGAAACCTCACGTCTCCTTAAAGATCTCACCACTACCTATCCACTGCCAGGGCTCCAGCACATCAAAAGGGTGAGGGCCCGGAAGAGTGACAAACACCCACACCCATTAGAGGTTGTTATATGTCTGGTGGATGGCGCTCCAGAAGTTAAAGACTCCAAGGAAGTGTCTCTTTCCACCTTGTTGCCCTCTGAGTCATTCAACAGCAGTGGACTGGGGGAACCCTTCACTGTGAAAATACCAGCAAGTCCTTCTTTGACCCGACCCCAGTTTGAGCAAGCCAGTGTGCACTGGCCCACGTCGTTTCACGAGGACAAACAGGTCACAGCTGCCCTCAGAGGACAGCTCTTCACTCCTGCCCAGAAGGCCAAGATGCACGAGTACATGATGGCTGCCATCAGAGCTGCCAAAGCAGGCCAGGAGCAGGGCATGATCCCAGTGGGGGCTGTGATGGTTGATCCAGCATCTGACCAAATACTCGCCACAGCCCACGACTGCGCCTGGGGCACTCACCCTCTGCTTCACGCGGTAATGGTCTGCATTGACCTGGTGGCACACGGACAAGGTGGCGGAGCCTATGACTTTGATCCATTCCCAGCCTGTCAGTTTACGGTTCCAGACCGCCAACCCGTTGAGGGGTCATCAGACTCAGTTGCTCCTGGATCGACTCAGGAGCAGAGGGGTGAGCCATACCTATGCACCGGGTACGACCTGTACGTGACCAGAGAGCCGTGCATCATGTGCACAATGTCTTTGCTACACTCCAGGATCGGTCGTGTATTCTATGGGACAACCACTCGTGATGGTGCTCTGGGGACAAGGTACAAGATCCACACACAGAAAGAGCTGAATCACCACTTTGAAGTGTACCGGGGACTTACACAGCAACTTTGTGAAGACCTTGCAGAAGAGCCTCACTGATGGGAATCTTTATATTGAAGACTTTAAACCATTGTTTTAATCTGACTCAGGGTGACCAATGGACCACTTAAAAACAGAACACATTGAAAAGTGTAGACGCTTACAATAGAGACACACTGTTTGTATACCAAACCTGATAGTCCAAGTATGAATGAGTTTTCTACAATGTCAACATTGTACCACCTAGATCTTCAACACTGCCTAAATTAAATCTTTATAACATTTAAAATGGTGTGATTTACTTTAACACTCATTCACTTGAATTGCTATTCATTATGTCCAAACATTTAAAAACACGATTGTTAACTTGTTTCTCATGATGACATGGGAAATAATCCAAGGTTGTGAAGCTCTAGTCATTGCTGTGCCTCCAAACATTGAGCGAAACAAGACTGGCTCCCCACTTAAGGGCAGAATTGTTTTTAATGATCTCACATACAAGGGTATTCTGAGCCCCAAGAATACTATGGATGCGCAGAGGCCAAGAATGACTAGCTGCCTTGGTAACAACATCCAGAGGAAATTTATGAAGTTCTGAACAGTTAAATGAATGTCAGTACATAAAACATACCTCAGAACTTTTAAGTAAACACTTCATCCTTGTTAATCATCTTTGTGATTAATAGTCAATACAAGAAACGTAGAAAAAAAATTATATACACGGATGCTGCTCACTTGATTGACCAAAGACAAAGGATTCATTTTAACAAGGATATCATGCAAAAACACATTTCATTTGACAGACCACCGCGGAGGGGGGTCAATCCTCGCAGCAAAGTCTCGTACTTCGTTTTGAACCACGGGTTCCCGTCCTTGTAAAACAAACTATTTTAAAAAGGTAGTTTTTCGTGGCTTAGTTTAAGAACATATCCAGAAATGTTACACTGAAACAAAAAAAATCTATTCCCACTGTGCAGAGGGCTATTAAGCAAAACATTTAAAATAACAAAAGAAACGAACAAAAACAGTCACCAGTCATAAACTCCGAAACCTGGGCCAGCCCAGATCCATGAGGATAAAAAAAAAATAGTTTTTACTTAAGTTAGTAATGCACATGGCATTCTCCTCTGTCCATATCCCTGTTATAGTTTCTCCCGATGTATCCAAGTAATGAAAGGGACAATTACAACAGACAGTACAAAACTGCTAAGTATACACCACCGCCGTACAAAGGTTTACCTATTCACCTCCCCACAGAATGAAGCAATAGCTTGTGGCTGAGAATCGGGTCAGAAATGCGACTCCCAAGAGCTCCACATTTAATACTTGTTGATCCCAAAGATTCGAACACCGTGTAGTTGTGGCAGCTTTGGGATCAGAACACTCAGGAGCGAGGCTGTGTTTACAATGAAGTGTGTCGGGTCATATTTTGTGTAGAAGCTGGCGAGAAAGTATCTGGTAGAGAGGAGGAAAAAAGGATTAGCAAATGTTAACATCAAACATATGAGGAAGTTGCATACTGAAATATTTCATGACAATTAAGAACCAGGAGCTTCAACTGTCTGTAAACTATATTTCAATGACAGGCATATTGGGTACAACATTTAGAAGTCACATTAGTAAAACGTACAAAATGATGGGAGAGATGGTAAAGAATTTCCTGGATGATGTGAACTGCACGCCGTAGTCTAGCTGTTCCCAGTGTGTTAAGAGTCTGGCTTTGCCCTGGTCAGGGGTCTCGAACGGGGTTCCCTTCACCGCATGCATAAACACATACATTCCCTGTGAAAGCACAGCGAGCACACAGATGCATATCAGTCTTTTAGCACACTATGGTTATTAAATAGAAATGCATTTCATTATGCTACAAATCACATTAATGTGCGTCTAGGGCTCATGTTTGCTGAGGGCTGTGGTGAAAGCATATGCTTGCTTTCAGGAAGGGTCACATGGTAAACATGGAGGAATTGTTTGGAGGGATATTCCCCTTTAATTCAGTTATCGGCTAATGGGAGAAGACGCCATTCAGTCATTCCCGACAAATGCTACACATGTTAATTTTAAAAAGTGCTCCCTGGAAAAAATTATTGGCTACACATGTTAAATGGATTGTGGCAGTCAACAATGGGCCCAGGCAGTAGGCAGTATACTGGCAGCAGATAATGGGGGGGTTTTAATGAGTTTCCTTATCGTTGAGTTGCAACAAGATGACTTCCACCAGGTGGCAAAATTGCTTTAACTTAGTCAATTACATCATGCTAGTGTCCTTGTTCTTTACTCTGGGGAACTCCACACTCAACAAAAACACACACATTTGCTAAGGAAGCTCCCATTGTTTTCAACACCAACTGGCTTTAGTAGAACTCACAATGAAAATGACAAAGGCTCAACAACTAGGAGAAATGCTTTTACCAGACATCACTGTTGAAGTTAAAGCACTCAGGAAAGAAGGAAAATAGGCTAGGAGAGCAAAAGGGTCCAATATTGTAAACCTCTTTTATCAAACACTTACAAAATTGTGTATAACATTCGTGAGCGTCCACACGACAGGAACACTGAAGAAAGGAATGCTTAGCAGGACAATGTGAAGCATTCCGACACCAAGAGCGTATGTTAACCAAATGCCTCGACTGTTCATAACTCGAGTGTTGGGGTTTACTTCACTGTGGGCCACGCCGACGTTCATTTTGTTTTTCTGTGGATAAGAGAGAGAGAGACAGGCAAAGAGAAAGATTAGTTATCCTTCTTCTGATAAAAACAAAGAAAGTCATCAGCAGTATTAAGCAATTTGACATCTGTATAAGGGGCAATGACTGCAACAGCTCTACTCCACCAGTCAAGACATCATTATTTATTATCCCATAGGGAGCTATTTGACAGTTTGAACAGTTCTTATTTATTCTGTGAGTCTTAAAACATAAATGATGCATACGATTTTCTGTGACCACACAATAGTGTCATTCATTTAATCACCTTGACCAGAAACATTTAGAAATAACTGCAAATGTTGGCAAGTTTGAAATGTAACACAAAGCCATTCAAGCGCATTATGAAAACCAGGCAACGAGGTTAATCCGGAGGATGTGGCCTGCAAGGTAGCACGCAGCTGATTTCTAGCTGATAACTGTGAAATGTTGAGATGCAAAGTTCAAGGCTGTATCGCATACTCTCCGCTTTGCTCAACATGCAGTTGCATGCACCGTCTCTCTGGAAATATGCGTGAACACATCTGTCGGTTGGTTTTTGAGCCAATACACAACCAGAGAAACGCGTAATAGCTTATTAGTTAGACAAGTAAATGTTCCAGTTTTCAGGAAAGTCGTCAAGCATTTCAGAACTGAGTCTCCATATACCTCACAAATGTGACTACAAACAGATTTTACACACACATTTGGCCTGATATACCAAATGATCAAATAATAGGCGGAGTCCATCTTTAACTATAGACTGTCAAGTGGGCTACTTAAAAAAAGCAGCTGTCCGTTCTATGCCAGTCTTCCACCATACTCAAGGGAATCACGCTTTGTTATATTTTTCACTGTGGACGGTATTATTACAATGCATAGCTAGCCGTTTATTTAAAGGACATTTTCCATGCACATTTGTCCACTGCTGTGATCAAAGTAAGATTCAAATCATTACAATAAAAAAAATCAAAACTCATGACTACATGTTATCACAGTCGTATAATTTAACTTATCAAGTTGATATCATTTAAGCAAGAAAAGGTAAGTATGACTAGGCCCCGTAAATACCGGGAACGTTCTCACGTGTAGCTGGAATAAGCTCTAACGTTTCTAAATGACATATTTTCTATTGCAAGCTAACGTTAGCTTTGTGCTGGCACTAATGTTCGTTAGCCTACATGTACATTACATTGCAAAGTTAAGACTGTTTTGTTTTCCTTCAACAGAAGCAAGCTCAGTTGAACAACTGGCCACGAATTAATACATTGTCGTTGACTGACAAATACGTGTTTCTATATAAAATGTTACTCGCTTGGCTGATATCTAAGATAGCATTACAACAGATAAGCCGCAAGCTACACTATTATGTGCCTGGCTGCAAGCTAGCGAGGGCAGCTAGATTCAGCAAGCTAGCCATCCTCACATCTGCGAAGTACTGAAACACCACCACCAGTTGATATGGGAATTCGCGCTGATATAAAATGTAGGTCACGGTTAAAACCGTCAGGCAAACTCAAAATCAATGACATTAAATAAATACATGCAACGGTAACAGCATACTTACAGAAGTACCTTTGACAAATCTGTTTTGAAACGCAGCTAGCTGTACTGCACTGCGAAGGCTAACCTTCCCACTCCTCGTTTCAGCTGTTGTTGTCTCACCACATAACAGATAGCTCGCTATATTTTTGGGTGAAGTGGTGAAAAGCACACAATTAGCCTCTTCAAAAATGGTACTTCCGGTACAGCTCTCTTTCAAATTAATAGCTGCCTCACAAAGGAATGTCAAGATGTTTTGGTGTGAACATGTCTTAAAGTATTTCCCATCCCAGTGTTATACACTATATATACACATTAGCTTTTATTTATCAGCAAGAAGCTAGGAAACTAAATGAGCAGCAGCAGTTTCTCAGGCAAAGCAAGTAATGGATGTACATAATACTTGAGGAAAGGAGGATCAGCTGGAAGGAGCCATAGGGCTCTTCTTTTAGGATGTTTACCACTTACTGTTTACACTTACACTTACTACCACTTTAATTTTGTCACTAAACCACGTACTTGGAAAACCCCACAGTGTTGTATTCTGAGTGTGAGCCTGTTGTCACAAGATTTTTGGGTGTCCAGGGTCGTATCCCATTTTATTCTGTTACCCTTAACCATGTTCTTAATCCTGGAGGGGCTCTGTTTACAACTCAAAACCAAACTCAATGACACAACTTTGTCAAACAATATTTTGCAAAATTGAATGATCATATAAGTTCAACAGGCACAGAGACAGCAGGCGACTGTGACAGATACTGTGTAAGGGCAAATAGTATACATTGGAAGTGTGCTTGGAATAGATACTTGTAACACTGACGAAGGAAGGTGCATACCTGAAATGCTTAATGAAGGTATCTTTGTTGTTGTTGTTAAATATTGTTAAGTATCGGTATGATGGTGCACCCTGTTGTTATAATACTTAAGCTTTGCTGGGAATGAATACTTGCATGTCATCGTGAGAAGTTTGGCTGCTGTGGGTAGTCCCCAACCAATAACACAAGAAATATTTTTCTTTGTAACTGAAATCATCATATGTACACTTTGTCATGATACAAAATCAATAATACATTCATAAAAAGCTTCTAAAGCAACAACCAAATAAGTAAGTTAAATGAATGTTAATGTAAATGTAATTTGTACATAGGACATGAAGTTGATCACACAGGGTAGGTGAGGAAAGATTAGCCTAGAGGACTAACAAGAAATAATCTCCAACCAAGCATTTAACAAACCTGTCATCCATGGCATGTTTTAAACATGAGCATGTCACTTCTGAATGATCCCTTTATGTCCCTTGCTCCTTTCAATATGCAAATGTAATATTTTTTTAAGGGTGCGTTCTTTGATCAAAATGGCTGTGAGATGCTTCTCTTTCTGATGACAAATTGTTTTAAAACTTTATCCTAATTCTGGATAACCACATTTTTTTATATACCTTAACACTCTGGTGTTATAGTTGCGTCAATAATCCACGACTAAACATCCGTTTTGACGATGTTCACAAAGCTTCAAAATAAAAGTTTAAAAACTTCTTCATACTTTGATTTAGGCATATTTTGTCGTTTTTAAAAGGATAATGTTCTATGGATTAGTCTACTTTGCAATAAAGTGATATGGTTAGACAAAACCCTGTGGCATTTCATATTGGCATGCTTAAAATGTTGCTGGGAACATCCTTCAGTTGTGTGCACTCTCCAAAAACTATTGGGAACTTCAAAAGCTGCTGTGAAACAGCCTTGATAGCTGTTCTTATGGGGGAAATATTATTTTACGTAGCCTTAGTGGTCGCTTTAAATGCAGAGTCATCTTTGAACTATGTTTTAATCGTGAAAATCTCCCAAAATCGTGGTTCACAATGAGGTAATTTGTGTACATTTATTTCTGGCCAATATAATTGATCAATTTTCACAAAGAGAACATCAAAGGCGGGATGAGTGGGTGATAGACATGTATCTTTTATTTGGAGAGGTCCTGAGGGTGGCTATCGGTAGAGTCTCTGTATCTGATTGGTGGATTCATTTTACAAGGCGGGTCGTAAGCAGAAACTCGAAAGGGTCAATGTCAAACAAGCTTGTCCCAGCTGTTCCTACCGATTGCAGCAGCAACAGCATCTACAGCTTAAGTGCGACAAGGAGCGTGGACCAGGTAGTTACTGTTTAAACTACTGTATGTGCGCATCTTAAGTGTCTGTGACGAAGAGTGTGAGAACAGTGCCTGGTTCTTCTCAGGTAGGCTACATATTTTGCTAAGTAGCTAACTAACTGGATCCTTTTATACAGGCTTAGAGAAGTCAATCTTTTTAGGATTAGACTATTTCTTGTTCGTAGGAAGCACCTGTTAATTGAATTGAAGATGGTAGGGATTCGATAGTCTATCACCTCATCTATCCAATATATGCATTATTTAAAGACTAGCTCCTAAATCCATTTAACCCTCCTGGAAGACATGTCTCCAACTGGGTATTAGCCGAGGCCCTGCGTTGTTTACGATTTGAGAGGGCGAACTTGCTGAACTTGAGAAAGGTTGTCATGCACAGAATTCACACGTATTATATTCTGTTTGTAGTGTGACTTATTTTGACGGGTCAACTCCACAAATCTACATCTTATTTCAGGAAACATGAACTCTGGACCAGGCAGAAGTGTGCTGTCGCTGTGCAGACGCTCTACAAACGCTCTACGGTTGCTCGCCAGCCCGCCAGGTCACCCTGTCACTCGCGGTATAGACAACACCCTCCTGGGGACAGTGCGGGTATGCCATTCGGGGGCCACCCGCAGCGTTAGCACCAAGAAACGGGGCTATGATATCACCAGAAACCCACATCTTAATAAGGTAATGTGTAATCTGATAGAAACCGATGTAATTGCTTGTGAATGGCAGTGCGTTTATATAAACCATGCAATAATGCAATCAAAATCAGAGTTCGTAGAGATAAGAATGATACAATGTTTAGCAGACATTATCTCTGAAACGCAGACGGGGCAATTTGGGACATGAGAATGCGATTACCTAGGTTAAACGAGATTAACGTCTACTTGAAGTGCACACTCACTGAGACTGATACACCTGTAGCTTTTGTGCTACATTGACCGTGGCAAGTTCACATATCAGTTGGCAGTAAATCCTGTTAGATTGCCGCAGTTCTTTATTACAGGGGGATAAAGAGACTACAGCAGTACTTTCAGTAAATCAAGTGACCTGCATAGCACAGCACCACCTCCCATCTTCTGCTGTATCTGTGCCATATTTGGAAGTTCTGTGTTGGGTCCTTTAGGTACCTTGGGAAGAAATGTAGGGTTAATTAACTTTGCTGGTTAAATCATGATGCCTGTTGAAAATATGCCACTTAAGTTGTTAACATAGCCTAAGGAGTTAACTTAGCAAAACATTATTTTTAGTTGAGCTGGTTTTTTCCCCCTCAAATGTTTAGCAACGGCACACATACTGCCAGGAAGATCTAGCTCAAGAGCAATTTAAACAGGACGTGACTAAGGATTTTTTCTTGTGCTGTGGTAAGCAAAAACTGCTCTCCAAGAGCAAAGGTTTCACTTTTCTAGGATTGCCTTGTGACCAGTCGAAAATATCAAATAGATGCTGGATGTCTTTATTTCTAAAGCAAAAGGGGGACCATACAATGGCAGTAAGAAATACAGAGTGTGTGGAGTATGAGAAATAGGTATTATAGGTACTGTATGGAACTGAACAGGGGAGGATAGTCAGGAAGGCAGTCTATTGGACAGAAATAAATAGAACTGACATGTGCTGTGTGTCTTCCCCCCCCTCCTGTTTGGAAACCTTGCCAAGTTCTGAAGCACACCCCAGTGCCGTGACGGGGTGAAGTGGTAGTTGTTTTAATATGAACCACATTGTTGAGGGCTGTATGGATGGCTATGCCTTTAATGGTGGGTGTGGTGTACAGTTTCAGCGAAGCGCCTATAGGAATACACTTTGCAGTAGATATTTAAAAAATTGAAAATTAAGATCAGTTAAGTTTTCATGCATTTACACATCATACACAGTGTACAGTGTGTTAAGGTTGGGTCCTGATAGAGTAAGGTGCAGGGTTGGCCAGGGCTTTGATATATTCCCTGGGAGCCCATGTACCGGTTTTAAATGGGAATCTGTACCAAACAGTAAGTCGTTTTGGATAAAGGTGTCTGCCAAGTGGATACATGTAAATAGAAATGTGAATGTGATGCTAACAGGGTTTGGTGCTGTTGGGTCCTCACAGGGCATGGCCTTCACCCTGGAAGAGCGTCAGCAGATGGGCATCCACGGCCTGCTACCCCCCTGCTTCCTCACACAAGACGTCCAGGTGCTGCGGGTCATGAAGAGCTACGAGACCCGCATCAACCCCCTGGACAAGTAAGCCAGCACCTCCCAACTATCTGATTGGACAGAAGAGTGTCGTGGGGGCACTTATAGCATATTTGTAAGACTGACACACACACACACACACACACACACACACACACACACACACACAAACACTCAATGTGTATACAGTCAACTCAAAACTCACATGCTTCACGTGGAGAAACCCTTTTGCAGATGTAAGGTCAGATCTATAACACCTGCTGTATATAGCATGATTAGTTGTGCAGCTGGATAGCATGGTTTATAACAATTGAGTTAGGCCCCCATACACAGGCTGACGCAAGATCCACTGCTGACAAATTGATACTGTTGAAATGTGTGTGTTGGAATTTGTCATTGGCCAAACACTATGTTTATTCTGTACCCTGTGCTGCTTGATGCTTGATGTTACTTTTTATGCCCCCCCTTTATATTGCCCCCCCCCCCATAAACCACCGACTGCACCACCCTTCTCAGGTACATCTTGCTGATGACTCTACAGGACCGTAACGAAAAGCTCTTCTACCGGGTGCTTATGTCAGACGTTGAGGAGTTCATGCCCATTGTTTACACCCCCACGGTGGGATTGGCTTGCCAGCAGTATGGCTTGGCCTTCCGGAGACCTAGGTGAGGAGCAGAGTGGGGCTGTTTATAACTCCGTGGGTGTAGGTTTCTAATCTCTAAATCACACCCGGGAGCACAATGCTGTGGTTAAGCCTCTCACATGTCAGGAATTGTCACTCCCACACCAGCCAAGAAAGCTTCACATGGCCACATCAACTTCTTTTTTTCTTGGAGGAAATAAGGCTATGATCACAGACATTTTTGTCTTTATTGTTCAGTTTAGTATTTGTTATTGGCCCACATGTCGTGTGTAAATGCACACATCTTTGCCTTGAAAGGACCTGCATAGCCACATGTACAAAAAGGGGCATGACCTGCATTTTAAGAATTGGAAGTGGCAGTGTTGTAATACACCTGGAGAGTGTTGCTTGATGTCAAGCAAATATCAATTAAATAACATGTCTTCCATCTCTCTTAACAACTGCTCTTGGTGCTGTTCTCGTGTAAGTTGGCTGCTGGCAACAATCAATCATATTGAGAAAAGTGTGCGCTTATTTGGTGGGGCATATTAAATTCCACAAACAAACAAACAAACAAACAAACAAACAACAACAAAATATGTCTCCATCATACAGTTCTTCCAGAGGCCACTTTGGCTATTGCTGGTCTGTGGTGCACTTTATGGCGATGAATTACATCTGGTCTTGGTTCAGATTTCAGATCACATTTGCATTCATGTAGACTGCAGAGAGGGGACTTTGGATATATTTCTAGCCTGTCATGTGAGTTCAGCCTCACATATGTAAAAATAATTAACCCCAAACTGACTTTCCTGAATTAGCCTTGCAGATTAATTTTGTTGCTGACTGTTCCTTGTTTCTCCACCAGAGGTCTCTTCATTACCATTCATGACCGAGGCCATATTGCTACCATGCTGGACTCCTGGCCCGAGGAGGACATCAAGGTATCCAAATGAGTTGTTTTCATTATGTACTGTAGCGTAGCTATGTCAGTTATCGGACAGTGTCAAACATTGGCCATTCTGTTAAACAATCAAAATGCTAAGTTTAATAATGGATTAACATGGCAACGCAAACTTTTGCCGATAACACATGCCGATAATTAACACCGTTACGATGCATACATACTGCTTCAATTATTCATGTTATTATACGGTTACATAACTCAGTCACAAACATGCATATTTGCAAACATACACACATGCATGCCTTTATTATTTGTGTAAATAGATGCCTTTGTTTTTAATTGTATGCCTGTATATTTATCATATGTATTTATGAGTTATATTTTACTCATATATTTATTTTATGTTATACTTTTGTTTGCGTGTAGGCCATTGTGGTGACAGACGGTGAGCGTATCCTGGGCCTTGGTGACCTGGGATGCTATGGGATGGGCATCCCCGTGGGCAAGCTGGCCCTATACACGGCATGTGGAGGAGTGCCACCACAGCAGTGCCTGCCAGTGCTGCTGGACGTGGGCACAGATAACCAGGTGCAGTTGGATGCCCTCACTGATTCAGTTCTTTCGGGGGGGGGGGGGATAAAAGGATAAAAAATGGTTCCAACTGGAACGTTTGGCATTAAGTGTTGCCAAGCAATAGATAGCCATTCTGCTCTCTCTCTCTCTCTCTCTCTCTCTCTCTTCAAAGAATGAATGGAGTGTAAATGTAGAATTGTACAGTTGAAATAAATCAAAGTAAATACTAAATATGCAAGCATTATGCACAGTCAAATCAAAGTTAATGTTTCACTTTTATCAGTTTGTTGTGCAGTTTTGGAAGTTCTTATTATTTAATGATTTCCCCTCAGGAACTTTTGGATGACCCTCTGTACATCGGGGTGAAACACAAGAGAATACGAGGGAAGGAGTATGACGACTTGATCGATGAGTTCATGCAGGCAGCAACTGACAAGTAAGTGGATTGCTGCTAAATGTGAACTTCCATTTGTCTTCAGATGCATTTTATCATGTGGCCTCTCCTAAACAGATAAGATGTGATGGAAACGGAATGTCTTTTAACTCCATTGTGCAGGTATGGAATGAACTGCCTTATTCAATTTGAAGACTTTGCCAATAGCAACGCCTTCAGAATCCTCAACAAATACCGAAACCGGTACTGCTCCTTCAATGATGACATCCAAGGTAGAGGTCACCAGAGTTTATCTCTATAAACACTGAGGCTCTCCAGTCACTAGGTCTTATACTGCCTATATGACTATCTAGTTCAGTATTTATTCATCAACTCAAGATCAGTGGTTTCGTTGCATTGTACTCATTGACTGCTCTCTCCAGACAAGTGCATTGGATGACCCCCTCTTAATTTCATCCTGAATCTCTACCCAATTTAATTCTTTCTTATTGTCTTGTAACTCTTTCATCAGGCTCTTGTGGTTATGTGTCCTGAGTCACTGTGCTGACTGTTACCTAATCTGTTTTGGTTGTGAACAGGCACAGCCTCTGTGGCGGTGGCAGGAGTCTTGGCTGCCCTGAAGATCACCAAGAACAAGCTGTCTGACCACACATTTGTGTTCCAGGGAGCTGGAGAGGTGGGTAGCAGCCAAGTCCCTCTTGGTACCCCTGTACTAATGTAAATGTCCCGATAAGCAGCAGGTCTTTTTGCTACTGCAGAGAACCAAGAAAACATTGAGGCCAAATGTCGCTGTTGCTTCTGAATTTTGAATGGTAGAATCTGGAAATCGCCCACAAAATATTAAACTGATATATGTGATTCTTAAGTAATCCACTTATCTTAATGTTTTTTTGTGACTATGCTGTTCGTTAGCCTTTCCAGTATGACACTTCCCTTCATTCATGACAAACTCAATGAAAATTGCATTACAAAAAGGGGAAATCAAATAGCACGCTGCAGAATGCAGAAATGAGTTTTCGACCTTGTTTGTGGGAGACAAACGACCAATCACATGCAAATGCTGCCTCTGCCTCCAGGCTGCAATGGGTATCGCTCAGCTTCTGATCATGGCCATGGCCAAGGAGGGAGTGTCCAAAGCAGACGCCCTCAAGAAGATCTGGATGGTGGACTCCAAAGGCCTCATTGTGAAGGTATGTGAGCCTCTGGGCATGTGTAACTCAGTGCTGGTCACACAGATTGTGCAAATGTCCTAATCTGTTACCATGGGTAGTTTTGAAAATCTAGAAAATCGTTTCGTGGTGTACGTGATAAATGGGTAGATACTTAAATAATCCCAAAGGAATCACCAGTTATTTGCCATGATTTGGCTGCATGTGTGTGAAACCAGTCTTTGATCAAAACCTTTACAGACCTGATTAATCGGACTGAATCCTGTTGTTTTCATGTGCAATCCATGACCCTTAATGTCGTTTGATCCTCAGGGTCGTGGCAACCTGAACCACGAAAAGGAAGAGTTTGCCCAAGACCACCCTCACCTGAAGACACTGGACGAGGTGGTGGAGACCATCAAGCCAACAGCCATCATCGGTGAGTGGCTCCTAACACAGCCCAACACAGCCCAACACAACTCAACACGACTCAACACAGGCCAAGACAGTTCAACACCACACAGCCCAAGACAGTTCAACACCACACAGCCCAAGACAGCTCAACACCACACAGCTCAACACAGCTAAACACAGCTCAACACAGCCCAACACAGCTCAACACCACACAGCCCAGCCAAGCCTTATGAACACCACACAGCCCAACACAGCTCAACACCACACAGCCCAGCCAAGCCTTATCAACACAACACAGCCCTCTCACTTGAATGAAAATGTGCAACAAAGTTTCCAAGAAAACACAAATCCTTAGCAGAAGACTTGGCTTTGCAGCAAATGTATTTGAATGACCAAAAACCTAAAGGTAAACTTGAAAGCTCTTGTTGATTCCATGGGATCTCAATACAGTGCCACTTTAAAGTATGTGAACCCCTTGACCACTTAGGAGTTTTCTGTTGTTTTACCATGATTTTTCACTTTTTTCATCACCAATTTTCCATAGAAGGAATGTCAGGTTTATGTTTATCATTAGCATGTACTTTTTTTAGAGGGAATTGTTTGAGTAGCCAAAAGACTACATGAAACACGGAATTAGTCCATTTCAAAAGTAAGTGAACCCCCAGCTGAATTGGTAAAGTCAAGCAGGTAACAGATTCAGTGAAACTTATTTGGGTGCTTTATTAGTCAATTAAGCAAACCGATCATCTGAGACATCCTTAGGGAAAGGTTTGCGCAACACAGATTAAAAGAGAGAGGAAACCAACCAAACTACTGTAGTGCCAAGGTGTACCCACACAGATCAACAATGCCGAAAGGAAACGAGAAATCCAAGAACATCAGGGAGAAGGTTCTGACAGCCCATCAGTCTTGGGAAAGCTATAAGACCATCTCCAAAAGATTCCAGCTCCATCCATCCATCCAAGACAAATAATTTAGAAATGGAGGGCATTCAACATGACCGCATCTCTGCCTAGAAGTGGACGCCCATCAAGACCATCACCAAGAAGCACCAGAAGAAGAATAAATCAGGTAAAACTCAACCCACACATCACCTCTAAAGAGTTTCAGACCTCTCTGGCAGCATCTGGGGTAAATGTACATGGGTCTACAATCAGACGAAAATTGAATAGACATGTCATTCATGATCGGGTTGCTAGAAGGAAGCCTCTGCTCTCAAGAAAGAACAAAACTGCCCGTTTCAACTTTGCCCGAGAGCACTTGGATAAACCAAAGGCCTTCTGGAAGTCCCTTCTTTGGACAGATGAGTCCGAGATAGAATTATTTTGTCAAGATCAAAACCAACAATTTTCGTCTGATTGTAGACCCATGTACATTTACCCCAGATGCTGCCAGAGAGGTCCGAAACTCTTTAGAGGTGATGTGTGGGTTGACTTTTACCTGATTTATTCTTCTTCTGGTGCTTCTTGGTGATGGTCTTGATGGGCGTCCACTTCTAGGCAGAGATGCGGTCATGTTGAATGCCCTCCATTTCAAAATTATTTGTCTTGGATGGATGGATGGAGCTGGAATCTTTTGGAGATGGTCTTATAGCTTTCCCAAGACTGATGGGCTGTCAGTATCTTCTTCCTGATGTTCTCGGATATCTCGTTTCCTCTCGGCATTGTTGATCTGTGTGGGTACACCTTGGCACTACAGTAGTTTGGTTGGTTCCCTCTCTCTTTTAATCTGTGTTGCCCAAACCTTTCCCTAAGGATGTCTCAGATGATCGGTTTGCTCAATTGACTAATTAATCACCCAAATAAGTTGCACTGAATCTGTTACCTGCTAGACTTTATCAATTCAGCTGGGGGTTCACTTACTTTTGAAATGGACTAATTCCATGTTTCATGTAGTTTTTTGGGTACTCAAACAATTTCCTCTAAACAAGTACATGCAAATGATTAACATAAACCTGACATTTCATCTATTGAAAATTGTTGATAAAAAAATGAAAAATCATGGTAAAACAACAGAAAACGCTTAAGTGCTCAAGGGGTTCACATACTTTCAAGTGGCACTGTATGTGGGGAAAAACATTGCAAGTACGAACTGTAGATACAAAATGATTGTAGTTGTTGTATGTTGGTATAAGGTGTGCGTCTCCCATAGTTGCCTTACTCCAACTGCTACAAGAAAGTGCTACTAACTTCAGGGTCATGGATTCAACGGCCACAAAGCACACACACTTATAAAATATATATATTCCTTCCATATTATATTCATTTATATATAGGTTCCTTTTGATGAAAAAAAACAAACATTGTTTGAATAAATAAGTACACATATAAACACAAGTTGCTTTTATAAAACCATGGTCTGGCTTTGTGTTCTTCCTTCAGGTGTGGCGGCCATCAGTGGAGCCTTCACTGAGAAGATCATCAAGAACATGGCGTCCTTCAACGAGAGGCCCATCATCTTTGCCCTGAGCAACCCCACCAGCAAAGCAGAGTGCACAGCCCAGCAGTGCTATCAACTCACCAATGTAATCCACACCCACAAAGACTATGACATTTACTAATGTTGGTTCAAGAAAATGCATATGTACTCATAAAAGGGTTATGCTCAAGTATTTTTTTGGTTCTCAGGAATCCAGTTTAATATGAGGTTGCAATTAATGAGAGTATGCTGGTGTTGATGTTTTGAGAGTTATTTTATGCAGTGAAAAAATACCATAATACTCAGCTATTTGGTTTGAGCAGCACTTCTGTAGAGTAGTTTATATTCCTTCTTACAGTTGCAACGCAATCATAAGTATTGATTTCTGTTTTTTGGGCCATTTTATCATTTTGCTTCAGCAGGATATTTCTTTGACGCTAATGTCAGGGTTCTCTCTGCTTGACTGACTCTCTGCATTCAGCGAGTGATCAAATCATCTGCAGTAAGTTTGAGAAAGTTTG
Source organism: Sprattus sprattus (assembly GCF_963457725.1). Classification (NCBI taxonomy): domain Eukaryota; kingdom Metazoa; phylum Chordata; class Actinopteri; order Clupeiformes; family Clupeidae; genus Sprattus; species Sprattus sprattus. The sequence continues at coordinate 15,638,234 of NC_137924.1, forward strand.
TGTCCTGGCTTGTGTGGTGTTTGAATAGGGCAAGGGCATCTTTGCCAGTGGGAGCCCCTTTAAGAAGGTGACTCTGGCCGACGGGCGCACATTCCATCCCGGCCAGGGCAACAATGCTTACGTCTTCCCCGGAGTCGCCCTGGGGGTCATCGCCTGCGGAGTGCGCCATATCTCTGATGACATTTTTCTTACAACTGCTGAGGTGATTATTTTTTCAAAAAATGTTACACACACACTGACGTGCACACTTTAAGGGAGTGGACAGTGCCTGATAACAAGCTTTGCTGCCTTACCTTTGCTTCTCCTACATAACTGATATGACCTTCCTGGTCTTATGGCTTTTAATGAGCAAAACCACCACTCCCACAATAGTCATACACATACGCATTTAGACACTTTTGTACTTTATGTTTAAGGACAATACATAGCAGCATATGAAGCTGAGGGTGCTGAGGAACTTGTCTTTACCCCTCAGGCCATATCAGACATGGTGACAGAGGAACACCTGGCAGAGGGCAGACTCTACCCCCCTCTCAGCACCATCAGAGAGGTGTCCTTCAAGATCGCTGTCAAGGTCAGAGTCTCCGCCATCTTAAAAAAAAAAAACATCCACACCCATATTGCTCACGATCGCAACACTACATTCTGAGTGTCTTATTACTTCCTACATGTGTACGCCGAAATACCTCTATGATACAATTATTAGTTAAATTTGACTTGAGTACCGTAAAACACAGACTGCCCACACACACTCACAAAACCTGAACAGTCTCAGTGCCAGCCGTATAATATGGTACTTTATTTTCTTAATATTGAGGTATCCACCTTAAATGCCTGACTAATTTAAATATATCTACTCAACTCTTACATACCGCGGCATGGTTGAGTGTGATGCCATTGCGCAAGGTCCTTCAAATTGAGCTCAGCTATATTCAGATATTAGTCTATTTTATAAACTGGGTTAAGAGGTTTTGTGTGGTTAATGTAGCTATTTAAAGCTATTGGATCAAACGCTAGACGGCAACATGGGTGACGCACACCCTCACTCCAATTATAAGAACGTTAGCTTACAGTCACATACAGTATCTATTTGTGTTACACACCAGGAATGACAATTCATTTTCTTGTCAAAATTCTGTCTTGCTTTAAATACACGAAAATAATTGTTTTCCATAAAAATTATAATTTTTTAAATTTTCTCTTCACACTTCTATTGCACATAAACATAAAATAATAACATCGAATTGAACAATCATACACACACCACTCATCATCAAAATCTGAATCAGGTTCCTTTTTCTCTGGAGCTGACTTTCCTTGTATGATGCAGATCACCTCCTTTTGGCATTTAGAGTCTTCATAGTCCTTGAAATCCTCCAATTTAAATTTTTTTGGTGCCAACCATAAAGCTGTTTCTCTGGCTGCTGGCAGAGGCGAGTTCCCGACAGTGGGAGCAAAACACTGACTGACTAGCCTACTCTCATCGAAAAATAGCCAGTCACGTAATTCCCCAGTGTCGTCTCTTCTCGTGGGCGTTAAATGCCCCATTTGTTTACCCTCCACCGTGGCTGGTAGGTTGGTCAAATTCACCGCCAATAAAAAAAAAAAAATGTTGTTACACAATGTTGGCTCAGAGCATGAACAACATGAAGGGGAGGCCAAATGTAGTTATAAGTTATAAAGTGAATTTATTAAAGAACATTAAAAAAAAGCACACACACAGAGTGGGCAGGACCAGTGTGGACCTGCCAGGGGTGTAAGAAATGGTCACGTAGAGACAGAGGGTAGGGAAAACTGCTTCACCTTTGGTTATAAGAAGTAGGAAATTTGGTCCTGCCAGAATGAAGCAACTTGACTTCCAAAGCACAGGATCTGCCTCACCATTGTTTTATTGACCTGACACCACGTAACATGTTTTGGCAAAACTGCCCTTATCAGAACAACAGGCTCATCATCAAAGTCAGTGTTGATTTGTCTCAACCCTGTTAACATTCCTCCATGTCCCTTTCTTCTTGTCAGATTGTGGACTACGCTTACAGGCATAATATTGCATCGTGGTACCCGGAGCCTAAGGACAAGGAGGCGTTCATTCTGTCCCACGTCTACAACTCCGACTACGACTCCTTCACCCTGGACAACTACAGCTGGCCTGCTGATGCTCAGAAGGTCCAGGATGTGTAGACAGCTGCCGGTGCCAGAACTGATGCCTGGATCTCTCTCCCTCTTTTTTAAATTTTTTTTATTCATGCTCTCTTTCTGCTCTCTCTTTCTCTGTCTCAACGCCTTAGTGTCTCACTCGGTTCTCTCTGTGGGAAGGAAGGACCGAGAGTGGAGGAATGGGGGGGAGGGGGAGGGGGAGGGTCAATGAGGTCATTACTGTTTTCCATCTCTCGTTTCCAAGCTGTCCACCCAGTGTAGGACGGAAGATGCACAGAGAACAGCGAAGGAGAGGCTGAGAAACACTCCTTCCCTTAACTCCCTTTTCTTTTTTCATCTTTTCAGTCCCTTTTGCTTCTGCTTTCCTCTTCCTCTCTTCCCTCTGTGCCCGGGACAAACATATGACTAGCCTATTTTTTGCCGTTACTCATCCAGCCAATCAGCCAATCACTATTCAACATTTTCCTGCAGTGTAGCATTTTGTATTCCTAAGATACCCTTTTTTAAACTCTGTCCACCCCCTTGTCAAGTGCTCTTGTCTGAGCCCCATGTGGCCTGTACCAAAATTAAATTAACTTGCATCCTTTTGTATCGTCACTCCATCTTCCTCAGATATGACAAACACACACACTCCTTTACAGCTTGCGACAGGACCAGTCAGCTCAAAGCTCAATGGTCAAACCAGTTACATCTTATACCTCACAAACTAACTCCATTTCGTAAGAAGGTATATTGCTCTGTATTCTAAAACATGATATTTGATATAATTTTTTTTATCATTGATATTATTGTATTACTGATGCTATTATTATCATTGACAGCACTCCTATCAAGTGTCCATGGTTTCATCAGACTTGCTCTACCAATTTGCAGGAGCTGCAGTGAAGGTTTAGATAAGAGGTTATTTTTATATAAAGTGTGCCAGCACAAAGTGACCTGTGCCTGTGACGGTCTGAATGTTTGTAAACTGAGAGACTACTAAATTATGGTGGAAGGAGTATTGGTTAGCCAAGAGATTTAATTTCTTGACATTCTCTGAGTCCTGTCCTGTTTTCTATGTGAGTTTTAGACCATTTGATTTTTATTTTTTTTGCCAAAATTACAGAGGATGGAAAAGAACTTGTTCTATGAATAGTGTATAGCCACATAGATGTGTGTGTGTGCATGTGAGTGTGTGTGTGTGTGTGTGTGTGTGTGTTTCCTTCCATTTCCATTAGCACATGCTTGGTGTCTTGTTGTGTTAGAAGCCAAACATAAAGCTCTGTGTTTCTGTGCTGGCTTTAATGAACCTGCTTTATAAGCGATGCACTATAAAGGAATTGTATTCTGGGGAGTTTTTTTTTGTCTGTTTGTTTGTTTTTTTGAAGGCGGTAAATATTTTGAAGGGAATACACTAAATAAAATAAATACATGTATGCTTTTGCAACAGCCCACTGTCTTTACTAAAGAGATGAGATTTGAAATGTTGGAACTCTCGAAGTTCAGGAAGTTAATCAAACTGCCCTGAACTACACCATCAGCCGGGAGCCGGAGATGAAGCGGGATTCCTTCCATAGGTTTGTCCCTCCACAGAAACTCAGCCGTCGCCTGCATTGGTGACAGTGGTGGTGCTGTTCACACTGGTCTATCAACAGACGACTGCCTGCCCTACAAATACAGCACAGGCATTAGACAAGGGACTACAAAGCACAGTCTGAAATAAAACTGTATTATAGACTCTTTATTTTAGGCTTGTGCCTGAATACTACAAGAACCACTGAGTCAGAATACTTCATGCATTTGGTTTTTCTCTGAAGAGAAGTGAGGAGTGAATTGTGTGCCCTGAAATCTCCATTATTCATGTAGACCATTCAACCTCGCCAGTTCTTGTGTTTCAGTGGAGCTCTTGTCTTACGTTCGTTTGCTAAATTCAGCAAACCAGATGCAGCTATGGCCATATCTGGAGCAGCAAACTCACTTTCAATAAACTAATAACCTCTCACAGGCCTGTGTAATGTGTAATAAAACAAGCAGTTTTTCTTAGTTTGCCATGTGATCTGATATGAAGCCTGCAGGCTCGAGTTCTTGCGCAGAAGAAGACTTACTTCATGAATCTCCTCTCATCCTGGTCTCTCAGGCACTTGGCTTTGACACTGTGAGCCCAGAGGTCCTCCAGTGCCTCCCTCATCCCACACAGTTTATTCCGACGGGTCACATGATCCACTCTCATCCTGTGGGAGGAACATCATCACATGCCATGCATTTTACCCCACTGGATCTCTGTCTTTGCAGCACACCTACCCCACCTACCCAACAGCTTGCTCCAATGTTAATTCCTCTACCTATCTATGATATATGAAGCAGATTTTCATTAAAAAATTATAAGCAGGTTACGTTCAACCTTGATTATTCTCGAGATATCATTTTTGCATTTTTGCATTTTTGATTCTTATTTCACCTTTTCCCCAGAAACAAAGAGCTGCTTTCAGTCAGCCCCCTACACCACCCCCCCGGCCCCTTACTCCTTCTCACTCTTATCCTCAGCTTGAACTCACTCCTGTCGTGTCCTGTTCAGCATGTCGATCTCCTTCTTCTGCTCCAGGATGCGGCTGAACTGCATGTCCCTTCGCCTGAGGGTGGCAGTGTTGATCTGATGCTGGTGCAGCTCACGGGCCCTCTGTCTCTGCTCCGTGACCACAGTGGGAAGGTCATCATACTGGCCAAAGGCCAGGCCTTCTGAGCATGACTGCCCCGACAGACTCCCCTCCACTTGTGACTTTTAACGACACAGTGGTAAGGGTATTGTTATTGTTGTAGTATTATTTTATACATTATTTTTCAAGCCACTTTTGATAAAGCATCTGCTTAATAAATATCTTTAAACTTAAATGGAATTACATAAGATCCAGACAGGACCTTCCATCTGGAAGGGATACTGATCAGAGCCCAATCCACACCACAGTTTGAAGCTATCTGAGCATTTCTGGGGGTACTTATGACCTTTATGTCTTTTATGTGACCTTATGACCTTTACAGGTCATTTCTCACAGCTCCTTATCAACAGCTCAGGCTATCACACCAGGCGTTATTTGTTACTGTTACAAGCAGTTTGAGGTTCAGCATTATGCACAGTCATACACTTCTAAAATGAAGTCTGACTGATTGATAAAGTAGACATTTTTCATGTGTCTGTTTTTGTAGTCTGTTAAATGTGTTTAGGAAAGGGGCTTGACATATGGGGTCTGTAGTTCACAGTTAAATCCAAAGCCAGATACAACCAGCTGAACAAATTAATGCTCTGTGGAATTTAAACAGTTAAGGGTGAATGCATTTGACATATTCAATACCTTCTGCAGCGTGAAAGCTGGAAGTTGACTCGTAGTATGAAAGTCTGACTTCTCTAAACAATGTTTCCCGTTCAACTCTGTTTTTAGTTATGCCAAGCAGTTAAAGTGAGTGCAAGAGCAACAGCAACAAAACCACTTCACATGCAGACAGAAACAATCTGTCCTGTTCTTGGTTACACACATGCACACACAATCAAACACACATATATCTTTCTCTATGTCTCGCTCTCTCTCTCTCACACACACACACACCTGCCTCCATGTAACATACCCGTGTTGTGATCTGCAGCCCTCTGCAGCTTCCGTCACACTGTGTGTCGAGAGCCCTCTTATAGCTCTTGACAGCACTGGCCTTTTTCTGCAACTGCTGCTGTCTCTGCTCTGCAATCCTGCCAAACATAACATTTCATTCAGATGTGTGTGTGTTTGTGGGTGTGCTTGTAAATGTATGTGTTACTATAGGAGTCTGTATATTAAAAATCAATTTTTCATAATAATGTGCATGTCTTCCAGTGTGTGTGTGACTCAGATTTTCAGTATGTGTGTGTCTGTGAACCCTTGGCATTCAGTGATGCATCACTCATCTGTTGTACAGAGACTGTCTGTATTGTAGCGCAGTTTAGGTCAGAATATTTAGAGATCTGAGTCATGTGCTTTACAGTGCCTTTCTCTTCGGGGGCTCCCAGAAAGCCCAGCCTGAGCTTCTGTGCGTTTGTCATTGCTGGAATGAATAGAGGTCTGTGCCTAGCTCTCTGCTTTCAGTCACACACAGATACACATGCACGTGTGCTCACACACACACACACACACACACACACACACACACACACACACACACACACACACACACACACACACACACACACACACACACACACACACACACACACACACTTCAAACACTGCCTTTGCCTGCACATTCTCTCTTAGACCATGATGATCTGTCTTACTCTTTGACTTGTTGACTTTGGTAAAGTTTAGCCTAATTCTCTGTCTTTTTCTCCGTCTCTGTCTTTTTCTCTCTTTATCTCTCTCACTCTGTCACTCACTCGCTCACTCACTCACTCATCAGCCAGCTCCATCTGACCCATACTGTCCATGAGGTTCTCGGTCTGCTGGTCCAGTGCCTGGCGCTGCTGTTGGTCCTGAGCTTGCTCCAGTAAGTCCTGCAGGTACTGGCCCTGTCTGGGCAGCTGGGTAGGGGTCACAGGCCGCGTCCTGAAGATGTACGACCCCTGGAGTGTTTGAGATTGGTTATGTGTGAACAACACTGACATGGATTTCAGAGTTCATGGATTTCACATTCGGTATACTTTCCCAAGTAATTGAACTGAAGTAACATGGCGTGAGAGTTATATAAATTGTGTAATGTTTTATAACAAATCTTCATCATGTTCTTGCACAGTCATCATCACACAGCCCATTCAATTAATTTACCTTCTACTGTGTTCGCTCTGGATCTAGACTGAGATAAGATGATTATCTCCCCATTCAACACTGAAGTGAAATAAAAATGATTGGTGCGCACATCCAGCAAATAGCAGGACCAGCCATTGTGCACACGCACACTTTATTTTGGCTACCATGTACACATTAACAGCCTCTTTCGCACACTGCTCGGGAGAAATGAGAGAGAAGCAGATTCTCTAGAAAAGATACGAGAATGATCCACATCTGCTGACATTTTCTGAGCAAATCTTATCAGTGTAAGATCCTATCAGTTTAGCTCAACAGTGAAACAGAGTGCTTGGAGTAAGTGTGTGAGTGAGTGAGTGAAAGCTTCAGACGATCGGCGGAAAAACTAACGGTTTACATCTAGACCCCTTATACATGAGGCAATTGTAACACGTTCGCGAGTTTCTATCGTGGTAGAAGCGATGTAACAGCTTTACATTGACGCATGTATAAGGGGCTAGTGTGTGAGCGAGCAAGAGTGTGAGTGAGCGTAACTACAGGACAAGCACACCAGGAAATCCCTAAACGAGGCCTCTTCCCCTTGACAAACTGCAACCCACTCTAACAAAGGCATCCCCAAAAAAATCAAAACACATTAAGCATGGTTTCCTAGTGGGGCCCAGACACATTGTGCAAAGATATGGGGTGAAACTGGTATAGTCTGGCTTGGTCTTTCAGTTGATTGTGCTTGCTCTGTGCTCAGACTTTGAGTATGATAGCCTGGAGTCTACTCACACAATACTTGCTATGCCGTTGAGTTTTTCTCTCCTTGCCAAGTACACATGTTAATAGTATCGCTATCACTGTCTTTATTGCCAATTTTATGTTTTATTTATTGGTTTTGAACTGCATCCTAGTTTTTATGTTTATTTGATATCTATTTTTAAGTATTTGCTTTAAAGCACTTTGAGCTGCATTATTTTGCATGATATAAATATATATAAAGTTGTATTATTATTATTATTATTATTATTATTATAGTAGTCTATACAAAATGTAATGCTACATTCTAACTCAAAGGTAATATTGTCCTATGGTTAAATATTTTACCCTGCCAAAACTGGAAATGTGTAAAACACCCCTGAACAACCTTTGTGGGATATGCTTCAAAATTGTGCCGTTTTATCACCTATTCAGCACATGAGGTGGGACCTCCAAGTCTTCAGTCAAGTGCTCAGCCTTTGAGTATGATGGTCTGGAGTCTACTCACACAATACTTGCTATGCCGTTGAGTTTTTCTCTCCTTGCCCTCGGCCATCTCAAGGTTACATGCTGCATCTTGCTCGTTCCACCTCCTAGACGTCTCCTGATAAGCCTGCCAGAGGGACAAAGACGGGTATGCAGTGTAGAATACAGTGATTTCATGTTTTATTTATGATGAATAAAATGCTGTTTCTCCTGGGTTCTCCGCAGCATTTTTCCTTCACTGTAGGTCTTTTCTGCTCTTACCCAAGTAATTGAAATAGCATCACTAACGAATTACACAATTACCCATCCTACTGATAGAACTGAATGTTAACATTATTTTGTAATATCTTACTCTGTAACCCACGTTCCTGTCCATGTTTTCTCAGTAAGAGCAGATAGCTGAGCCCATTGGCATTAGAATGACTGATTCAGGCTCCAGTATGCATTTGAACTCCTTTCCCTCAGAGAGCCTCCTTCCTGCTATGAACAAACCACCCAACGCCCGCTTCACCTTTAGTCTTCTGTCCCCACACCTCAACCCCTTCCTGCAACTTCTCCTCTATCTTTGTACACTGGCTAATTTATTTGCACAGTGTAGTCTAGTAAGAGTTTTATCTTGAGTCGTAAATTCTATTTTTTATATTTCTATTTAAATGTTATGTAATCTACTTAGCTATAGTTTTTAATATAGGTTATATTTTGGTTGTATACAGCCAAATAAAGGTAGGTAATTTGTATTATTGCTATAAATGCATGTATGTGAAATGTTTCTTTAACATTGACATTTTACCATGGTGATTATTTAAGAACTCTATCAAAGGGACACTTAAATGAAACACTTTTCACATTTCAAGCCCTTGACACCTGCTGCATTGGGTGAAACCGACTAACGTGGTGTTACAGAGTCCCAGGAAGAAGAATGGAAGGTGTTCGTGAAGGTGATAGAAAGACAGAGGCAATATAACACCACGAACCTGCGTGAATTAGGTTTGGATGAACTAGAATTGAGGGAGACTAAACATGCATGATGTGTGCAAATACATGTTTCTTCCTTGGATACAAGGTGCATGCCTTGCCTGGCATGGAACCAACGAGAATCGTTTGAGTTGTGAATGAAGTCAGTAACTGTCAGGCAAGCACAGTACTAAAACCTCATTTGGCCGTTGGGGAACCTTTATGAGAAAATCAATGACAATGCACGAGACATTTTCGGTTGAGAACCCTGATAGCCTGATTAATATTTTGAAAGATCAGGCAAAATGTGCATTTGACAACACAACAATCTTCCATTTAAAGCACACACAATTAGGTTTGGGTCAACTAAAACTAGCATTCACTCACACCAATTCCTTCATATGCCCATGGGGATAACATGCACCATTAAGTTGCTTTGCAAAATAGCAGTCTTGGTGGAAACTTTCTGACATACATCAAACTAATGGATCTGAAACACAGTCACAACCATCACTTGCAATGCCTCAGGACCGCACAACTCCTGTCCTCTTTTATAGAATGGCAGATTTACTATTTAAACTCCTCATGTTAATGTATTGGGCCTTTTGATTTTATGCTATTATGCTAATTCCCCTTGGTTTGGTCTGTCCTCCGGTGTGTTTAAGCTCTTTCTTTTTGTGTGTGTGTATTTCTAACTAACCTAACTGACCTGCTCTCTCTCAGCCTGATAGGCTGGCGGTGAGTTAGGTAGCCTAACTGGCCTGCTCTCCCTGAGTCTGATAGGCTGACTGTAACCTAACTGACCTGATCTCTGTGAAGGCGCTCCTGTTCTTGCTGCAGCTGGTTGATCATGAAGAGCTTGTCTTCCTCTTTCTCTTCCCTCGTCCTCTCCTCAGACAGGTGCTCCGCTGACATGTTCTTCTGAGCACGATCCTTACACAGGTAGCATAGCTCCTGTGCAGCACATACGTATGTGTACATACGTAGACACACACACACAAATACTCAGTAGTAGTAACATACTGCCTACAATTGAGTGATTCAAATGAAATCCAGACATGGACAGACAACACCTTATTCATGCGCATCAGTGCACTGCAGTAGGAGACTTGTTCACCTGCCCCGTATGACTGTCCTCACAGGAATTGGCTTCCTTGACCTCCTTATCCTCACTGTCTCCACCCTCCTGTGATCTAAATTAGGAGAAACGAACATGATGACAAATTATAACTGGGTGGAAAATGTTGCCTATAAGTTTGCAGAATGAGTATTGATTTAAATTGTCTCTCATTCACAGATCACTTTCAAAACCTGTCCTAGAGAAGTCATAGAGAACATAGAGCAACTTTTTGTTCCCATTTCAAATAGAATTGCATTTTGAATATGTCTTTGATGAAATTGCTGGGCACAAGAAAAACCGAAGAGTGCTGAGTCACTGCATGCAGCCCCATGTCTTACACAGCTGTATATGCCCTAATTCAAGGATTTGCATCCTCCTGATGAGTTCCGTAACTATCAGCCCATGGGAGAAGTACGTGTGGCACAGTGAGAACTAGTTAGGGCCCACAGAGACAGCCTAGGGCAAGTAATCCCAGCATGCATCCCACCTTGGAACACCGCTAAATAGAGGAAAAGACTGGTGGGACTACCAAGGGAGGTGTGATGCCGACAATGCATGATTGTCCAGGGTTTATCTGGGTTGTCTTGGAAATCTGTCAAGTACACATGTTTATAGTAGTCCATACAAAATGTAATGCTACATTCTAACTCGAAGGTTATATTGTACTATGGTTAAATATTTTACCCTGCCAAACTGGAAATGTGGACGCTACAAGTGTTGTGCCGTTTCATCACCTATTCAGCACATGAGGTGGGACCTCCAAGTCTTCAGTCAGACATAGCCCATTCACCGTGGCCGGCTTTAGGGTCTCTCTTCTATTCAGCTGGCAAGTGGTGTTATCAGCTGCACCAGACACAAGGAACATAAAATACAACTCTTCATTAATAGAATGTTCACAAAATGTTCAGAAAAACAACCACAACAACAACAACAAGGAGTTTAAATCCCACACAAACACACGCAACTATCACACGCAACTATCACACACACACTCGCCCATAACACACACACACACATGCAGCCAAAGCATGGTAGGTATGCCCTGAAACTTCTTGATTTTTAACACTGTATCCATGCTAACCTACTAGGACACCTGCATAGTGTGCTTTACACATCCTCTTCAGAAAGAAGCCTTGCAGAAAGCCCCGCCTAGATTCCAGTCAGAGTATTTGCAGAAAGCCCCGCCTAGATTCCAGTCAGAGTATTTGCAGAAAGCCCAGCCTAGATTCCAGTAAGAGTATTTGCAGAAAGCCCAGCCTAGATTCCAGTAAGAGTATTTGCAGAAAGCCCAGCCTAGATTCCAGTCAGAGTATTGGCAGAAAGCCCAGCCTAGATTCCAGTAAGAGTATTTGCAGAAAGCCCAGCCTAGACTCCAGTCAGAGTATTTAGAGAAAGCCCAGTCTAGACTCCAGTCAGAGTATTTATAAAAAAAACAGCCTAGACTCCAGTCAGAGCCTTTGACATTGCTAAGAGTAATAGCGGTCTGGGTGTAGAGCTCTGCTTTCGGTCATACAAAAGCAAAAGCCTATTCGGTAGGCTACACACACACACACCCACATACACATATAGCTCTAGGCTATGCACACACACACACACACACACACACCAAACACACACGCACACACACACACACACGCACGCACGCACACACACACACACACACAGCCCCCCCCCCCCCCCCCTCCCACACACATGACTACTTCACCTTTTTTCCCTTCTTTATCCTCTTTCTCTTCCTTGTGACTAAAGGAGGAATGTTGCTCCCTCACGTCCAGTGAAGAGTGGCTGGGTTGGTGGGTGATCAGCTCATGCTCACTGCCTTGACTGCACTTACTACGGGTTCTGTCTGACACCACAAAGCTGCTTACCCCTGCCCTCTGGGAACACAGTAGGGAATGCACAGTGACTCACACACTGACTTATAGTCATTCTCTTTTTCTCTCCTTCTTTTGCTTTGTCATTACTAGATAAAAATAATGTTGGTGGATGTGGAAAAGCAAAGAAAGTTCATAATTAATGCGGAGAGAGAATCAATGTAATCATCTTTATGATCTCTATCTCTCTCTCTAACTCTCTCGCACACACACACACACACACACACACACACACACACACACACACACATTCACACTCACACTGTTCCCAGACTGGTCCCAGACCAGACTCCACGTGCTGTCCAGTGCCACAAGGAAATCTTTGTGGAACTTCATGCGGACCCAGTCCTGGCGGAAAGACAGCAGGCCGATGCTGTGAAAGCCGAGGAGGAAGGCAGGCTGTGAGGCGACCACGCGCGCCAGTAGCATGAGGCTCTCTCGCACGATACGCTCCACCACGTCACGCTCGAACGGGCTGTCCACCGACAGGGCGCTGAAGTTCAGCGGCACCACCGGCACCTCACCTGCAGTACACGCACAGGCTGAGGTACACACCCAGAGCTGGGCCAGAGCCAGTCCACATACGGATCAGATCTTTTCCAAATTCCAGGTGCTAACTGGGAAGGAACCCATACCACTTCACTTGGGAAAAATAATAGTGTGCTCACAACCCTCACAGAAGAGCTGTTGCCAACATTGGGTTGCAAAGGGAAATATTCAGGGTACACATTTTAACTTAGTAAGAGCAATGAACACTTCTCTACATGTGGAAAAGATAAGGTTTGTGGAAGAACAGGGAAAGAAAAGAGGAGAGCACAAGAGAGAGAGTGGGGTTACAGTACTGTGAAGAACCAAAATGCCCAAAGTTAGAGAGAGGACAAACTCGGGAGGAGAAGGGGGGGCAGATGACTAAGGAATGAGTCATCACTGACCTGTTGGTGAAGCTTTCATCTGTTTCAGGTCACTAGAGTGTCTGAGCTTCTCCGCCAGGATAAAGATGGGTCTCTTGATGAGTTTGTGCCTTCTGCCGATATCAATTTTCTGGACAGAGAATGTGAAGGTCCCCAGCCCTGCAATGTGAACCCCCTAAAACACAGATCACAATCAAAACAATGGATTCGTCTTAAACCATTAAAATGTCTCAGCAATTAAAAAGAAAATAAGTAACATCAAAGAAGTTGCACTAGTTTCCATTAGCTCTCATTATTCAAGACACTAGCGAAATCTTTATAACCAAATGTTTACTACTTCACATAATTGTCAAGTTACCTTCTGGCACAACATCTGACGTTCGATGAAATTTGACACGTTTGACCAGATTCTCTCAATGTCTGTTAGTATAAAAATAAATATTAAACTAAATCACCAAATATAGAATTTTAAGTGGCAGATATATTGCTACTACGTCTAGTGGACGGTCATATAGGAGCAAAACAAATGTGAGTGACACATGTCAATCAAATCGAGTTACCATTCTCAGAGAAAGCGAACAGCGTGGGGAAGGCATATCTTTGGGCACCGGATACGAAGGACAGAATTTGAGAGATTTTGCCATCTTGTGCGGTTAAATCAGCGTAATGGCGCGATCTTGAACTCACAGCCTCATTATTCTGCATCGTGAAGGTCGCTATGCGCTCTCATCCATTTCTCTGGATGTTCTAATCTAAAGCAACGGGAAGAGGCGTCACAATAGTGACACTTCGGCCTACCTGTGATCATTTCCGATTTAAAAATGAATCGGATCTCTCCGTTTTCTCTGGCCAAGTCTATGTGTTGTGTTGAAAACGTGTGTAGCCAAAACATAGGCCTATAAGATGTATTTCCAGTTGGTGATTCATATTCATTTATAAAAAAGTAAACATGCTTGTTTAGTGGAATACATTTTGGAAAGCTTTACATATTTTCTTCAGCTACCTTAGCCTCAGAACCACTTTCCTTGCTAAGTTGACATTGGTCTGTTCTGCATTGGAACTTCTCTTACATCTTAAGAGATAGGCGCACGAAAATATACAAAGTCCTTATGACGCATAATAGTTCACTTTATTTGAATAAAGTTTTACATTGTTCTTCGAGGGTTCATAAGCGCACAGAGCAGGTAAGTAAAACTAAGCAGTCTGGTAATGACCGTAATTTTTGTGTTACCGCAATGGTTTATCTCTATGACGTGAAAAAATATGGCACAGTGGCAGAGTAAACAGTTAGTCCATGGGCCAGACCACATATGGCAAGCCATTTTAACATTTAATAGCCAGGCTAGATATGTTTTGCAGATATCTGTAATTCGATTTTGCCTATAGTCATTTTGGACATACGCAATTCTATTTCGGATACCCACAACATAGATTGCAGCAGTGGCGGTCCGTCAGGGCCTTCAAGGCCTTCTCTGCTGGCCTAAACATCATCAGAAAATAAATGTAATAAAATACATTTCATTTTAATATTTTCTTTTCATAAATATGTATTAAATGATTCCCCATAGTCCATTATCTTCATTTCATGCTTCCAGCGTTGTTCATTTATGTTAGAGCTTTCATCCAATCATATTTCCGCTATCATGTGTTGCCACGCTCCTTGAAATCTTCCCCGAGAACAGAAATCTTCCCTGAGTCCTTCAGAATTCACATTGAAGGCCCGTGTACATCTGATTGGCTATCACAACTTGCTGTTTCAGTTCATTTAAGTTGAATGAACTGAAACAGACAGTTGTGACAACCAATCAGATTTCGAGTTGGCGACACTGGGCCTTCTAGAAGGCCCGGAAGATTTCTTTCCTCGCGTTGAACGTGACACGTAAACGTCCTTTGATTGGATACTGAGGCAGACCGGTGCAGTGCTTCAGTGCTCAGTTTAGCTGGCTAAAACGACGTACATCGGTTTCAATGCTTATTCTTCTAGTTGTTTCAATTGGTAAGACTAAATATAATTACATTAACCAAGTCAAATAAATTAGTTTACACAAACTTGATAATTCCAGTTTTTGATACAATTACAACGCCATTTTCAAGACGGAACTTTCAAGAAAAAATGGATATCGTGAGGATGGGAAGTTTAATGAAACTGCTTTGCAGGTGGGACAATGCGATGTTACTTGTTAAACTTGTTAAACCTCACATTGAGTCACATAGGCTACTTTTGGTGGACTTAATAAAACTTTGTAGACTAATCCCTGAAAATCGCCTTTTATTTTTAAGTTGTGACAGTAATATCCAAGCGATCATATAACTTAGAGTTTACTACTCTTAATGTATTGTTAATACGGGTGTATTGATTTGAAATGCTCCGGAAATATTAATAAAGTCTGTTGTACTCGACTATGTTAAGGTGATGCAATGCTCACTTATACTGCCTTTCTGTATAAAATATACTGGTTCGAGAGCCATGGCGTCATAATGATGGTATTAGGAGGTGGATTCACTCAGTTTAACATCGTGTAGGACATCGCTGAAGGCCTAGTCGTGAAATGCACGGACCGCCACTGGATTGCAGATATCTGCAACTGAATTGCAGATATCTTTAATTGCAATTTGAGATACCTGTAATTTAATTTCGCCTAGTCAAAATGTCAGTTCAAGATATCTTCAAATCCTACTAATTCAAGATATCTTTATCTTCCTTTTCTGATATCCTTAATAGAGTTTTTTGACTAGGCGAAATTAAATTGCAGATATCTGTAACTGGAATTATGACTAGTCAAAATGGCGTTTTAGATATCTCATACTGGAGTTATGGATAGTCGAAATGTAATTGTAGATATCCATTATGAAGTTATAGATATCTGGAAATGATTTTTGATTAGAGATATCTCAAATTGGAGATATCTGTAATGTTCATTCTGCCTAGTAGAAATGAAATTACAGATATCCAGAATTAAAGTTTTGACTAGGCGAAATGACTTTACAGATATCTGTATGCAAATGACACATGCACACACCAACCCCCCTCCCCCCACATTAGGCGGGAGCACCTCCACGATTTCGCTTCAGCCAACCACTTTAGTTTTCGCTAAGTGAGTGATTAGTTGCACCTGTGCCTGGTTCAAATGGACAGCGAGCATCAAGTTTTCAATCGACGTCTTACTAAGTCAAGGAGGATATTTTACACTATTCAAAATGACGTTTATGATATCTTTAACTTTCATTCTGCCTAGTCAAAACTGAATTACAGATATTTGTAATTGTTATTTTAGATATGTGACGAGTTGAATGTCGTTTTCAATGGCGTCATTGCAGATATCTGTAATTCAGTTTTGCCTAGTCAATATCTATAACTATCATTTTGACTAGGCGAAATGGAATTACAGATATCTCCAATGACCATTACGACTATCCGAAATATAATTACGACTAGTCAGAATGACATTGTTGATATCTACAATGGCAATTTCGGATATTCGAGCACAGCCTTTAAATGTTAAAATGGCTTGCCATAGACCACATATTGGTACAATCTGGGTGGGCAAAACTTTACCTATAGGCTACTAAGTTGTATGTAGGACTGATGTAAGTCTATTAATATATGATAACCCTTGCACAAAAGCAGCTTTTCATATTTTTGGGCTAAATTACCGTTTTCACTGCGCTTTATCAAAATTTCCCCAAATCGCACATCAATTGTGCATTTTGTGATAAAAGCGTGAAATTTGGTACACATATAGCCAAAGACAGTCTGAAAAAATGTAGATATCGGCCATCAAGAATTTTCATCATACGTCATCATATATTTGGTAAGGCCATAGCAGAGTTTTCAGATCAATTATCTTATTTTTATTAGATATAATATGATGTTGATGATCTTGTTAGTTAAATTTAGTCATCATACATAGTTTTTGGAAGTTTATACATACTTATGAACTTCTAAGGAAACTTGAAGCTAAATATCACACCTAATGCCTTGTAGGTCTTTACAATCGAGCCAGAAAGGTCAGCCATGACATACATGATGACTGCCAGACAGGTAGCATCGGCCTCTGCAATTGTGTTTCCTGAGCTGGTCCTTTACATCGAAGAGAACAGGCAAGATGAGGAAACAGCACCAGTCTTCAAGTTAGCTGAACTTCATAAATGGAACAGCTAAGATTGGAAATTGATAACAGAAATCACTCTACCCGGCTGAAGGAAAGGCTTCTTGCTGAGTTCCCTGATATGCGAGCTCATACAAAGGGAGTATAAATCCTGATGGCCTTTGAAAATGATGTTGGAATTGCTCTTGCCAAAGCCTGTGAACAGGACAAAACCAAAGATGTTGTGCACATTACACCAGTGGCGGTCCGTGCATTTCACGACTAGGCCTTCAGCGATGTCCTACACGATGTTAAACTGAGTGAATCCACCTCCTAATACCATCATTATGACGCCATGGCTCTCGAACCAGTATATTTTATACAGAAAGGCAGTATAAGTGAGCATTGCATCACCTTAACATAGTCGAGTACAACAGACTTTATTAATATTTCCGGAGCATTTCAAATCAATACACCCGTATTAACAATACATTAAGAGTAGTAAACTCTAAGTTATATGATCGCTTGGATATTACTGTCACAACTTAAAAATAAAAGGCGATTTTCAGGGATTAGTCTACAAAGTTTTATTAAGTCCACCAAAAGTAGCCTATGTGACTCAATGTGAGGTTTAACAAGTTTAACAAGTAACATCGCATTGTCCCACCTGCAAAGCAGTTTCATTAAACTTCCCATCCTCACGATATCCATTTTTTCTTGAAAGTTCCGTCTTGAAAATGGCGTTGTAATTGTATCAAAAACTGGAATTATCAAGTTTGTGTAAACTAATTTATTTGACTTGGTTAATGTAATTATATTTAGTCTTACCAATTGAAATAACTAGAAGAATAAGCATTGAAACTGATGTACGTCGTTTTAGCCAGCTAAACTGAGCACTGAAGCACTGCACCGGTCTGCCTCAGTATCCAATCAAAGGACGTTTACGTGTCACGTTCAACGCGAGGAAAGAAATCTTCCGGGCCTTCTAGAAGGCCCAGTGTCGCCAACTCGAAATCTGATTGGTTGTCACAACTGTCTGTTTCAGTTCATTCAACTTAAATGAACTGAAACAGCAAGTTGTGATAGCCAATCAGATGTACACGGGCCTTCAATGTGAATTCTGAAGGCCTCAGGGAAGATTTCTGTTCTCGGGGAAGATTTCAAGGAGCGTGGCAACACATGATAGCGGAAATATGATTGGATGAAAGCTCTAACATAAATGAACAACGCTGGAAGCATGAAATGAAGATAATGGACTATGGGGAATCATTTAATACATATTTATGAAAAGAAAATATTAAAATTAAATGTATTTTATTACATTTATTTTCTGATGATGTTTAGGCCAGCAGAGAAGGCCTTGAAGGCCCTGACGGACCGCCACTGCATTACACATGCTGCACAAATTGTACGTCATCATATATTTGGTGAGGCCAAATGTTTTAATTGATTCCCTTGAAGATGCCAAGAGAACTCTGTTCCACAGCTATTACTGACCCTCGTGCATATGCTGTTAGAGGGACCTAGCATAAAAAATCAGATGGCAGAGATGACATCAGCCACAGCACTGGCAATTGCTCAGATTATTAAATTCAACAGTGTCAAGCACAGATGGGGACCAGGCACAGGATTTGTCAGTACTACACAGGAGATACCAGTTCCTTTATATGTAGGGCTGATGCTGCAGCTCCACACACAAAAAAAGGAACTGACTTCTACTGTTCACTGAGATGGGGAACAACATCTGCAAGCATCATCACAACACCCACAACATCGTTTATGAGTAACATAAACTTGTAGGAATCTTGTAGGAACCCTCCCCGTTCAGTTCCTGCTTTGAGAAAGAGTTGTGCTCATTGTTGTCTTCAGTTGAATGACCAGCCCTGACAGGAGGCTGCTACACTTGTGATCTGATGGGACCAGCTGTGTGCCTGGAGTTGTTCTGCTGATGGTGTTTGCAATGTGAGGCTGTTAGGTGTAAGCTTGCTAGTTTTGGACAAACACTCCATAATGCCTCTTAGTATTGTCGTTTTATTTGTGTACTCAACATTTACAGGTATATACAGCCGCGGAAAAAATTAAGAGACCACTTCAAAATTATCAGTTTCTCTGGTTTTACTATTTATTGGTATGCGTTAAAGTAAAATGTACATTTTAGTTTTATTCTATAACCTACTGGCAACATTCCTACCAAATTTCAAATAAAAATATTGTCATTTAGATCATTTATTTGCAGAAAAATGACAATTGGTCAAAATAGCAAAAAAGATGCAGTGTCTTCAGATCTCGAATAATGCAAAGAAAACAAGCTCATATTCATTTTTAAACTACACAATACTAATGCTTTAACTTAGGAAGAGTTCAGAAATCAATATTTGGTGGAATAACCTTGATTTAAAATTTAAAATTGAACCAAAGCGGACTGGAGGTCATCTTCTAAGTTCATCTTCTCTGAGTCCAATTTTCAGCTTTGCCCAACACATGGTCGTCTGATGGTTAGACGGAGACCTGGAGAGGCCTACAAGCCACAGAGTCTTGCACCTACTGTGAAATTGAACTCATCAGAGAAGACGAACTAGGAGACCCTCCAGTCGGCTTTGGTTCAATCCTTATGGTCTTTTACAAACCTCAGCCAGGCAAAGTACAACGTTGTCCCGGAAGAAAAACTTGCTTCCTTTTGCTCTGACAATGTTCCCCAACTCTGAGAAGTGTTTTTTTCCAGCAGGGCAATGCTCCATGCCACACAGCCAGGCCAGTAAAGGTGTGGATGGAGTATCACCAGATCAGGACCCTGTCATGGCCAGCCCAATTTCGAGACCTGAATCCCATAAAAAAAACTCTGAAATGTGATCAAGAGGAAGATGGATGGTCACAAGCCATGAAAAGAAGCCGAGCTGCTTGAATTCTTGCGCCAGGAGTAGCATAAAGTCACCCAACGGCAATGTGAAAGACTGGTGGAGAGCATGCCAAGACACATGAAAGTTGTGATTTTAAATCAAGGTTATTCCACCAAATATTGATTTCTGAACTCTTCCTAAGTTAAAGCATTAGTATTGTGTAGTTTAAAAATGAATATGAGCTTGTTTTCTTTGCATTATTCGAGATCTGAAGACACTGCATCTTTTTTGCTATTTTGACCAATTGTCATTTTTCTGCAAATAAATGATCTAAATGACAATATTTTTATTTGAAATTTGGTAGGAATGTTGCCAGTAGGTTATAGAATAAAACTAAAATGTACATTTTACTTTAACACATACCAATAAATAGTAAAACCAGAGAAACTGATAATTTTGAAGTGGTCTCTTAATTTTTTCCGCGGCTGTATATAAAATATATAAAAGCAAAGTGACTCAGAAACATATCTCACATTGCAAATTTAGCAACACTGTTTTAAGAATACCAGTCCAATTGTCTTCCAACACCATATTACAACTCTGGACTAAACACCATCAGTTAATTTAACAACATCAGTTATTTGGAACAGCAGTAGCACTAGAAAGATGAAAATTCCCTCGTCAGGTAATTTACAGTGGAATATTGTCTCTCTGAATATTGTCGTCTGATATTTTCTATCTTGTGCGCATAACACAACTATCTTGTGCGCTCAAGTTATTATCTTGCCGGAACAAGTTGTTATCTTTTGCCTATTACAGAATTATCTTGTGCGTTCAGGTTAGTATCTTGTGCGGACAATATAATCATAATTTTTGGGAACAAGGTAAGCATCTTGATAAGTAACTTGTTTCCACAAGATAATAACTTGTGCACACAAGAAAAAAAAAATATGACCTTTTATGATTTGAAGGGCTCTGTAGTATTCTCATGTCAAAATGTCACTACTTCAACTCTTTTCTCTCCCCCTGTCCTCTCCCCCCCCCCCCCACCCCTCCCTCTGCTGGCTAGCTCTTCTTCTTCTCCTGTTTGGCTGGACAAATGTGGGACAGGATGAGATCGATCATGTTCTTCACAATGTCTGGGGGAGGGTGCAGAAGGTGGGGCTGGGTGGGGTGCGCCAGAGTCATGTCCCACGCATCCAGCAGCACCACCCCCCGCAGGCTGCGGAACATGGCCCTCAGTACCGAGTCCAGCTGCACGGAGAACCAGTCGCTGTTGTACAGGCTATAATCTGGGTCCAGCTTCTGCGGGTTGGCTGTGCGCACCACCACCAGCGTGCCTGGCGCCCGGTCCAGAAGGCGGGCTAAGGCACGGCGGATGTGGCGCAGTCGCCGCAGGTACACCTCTACGGGGAATGTGCTGAAGTGCGACCAGATGCTCAGAGCCACAATGGTGTCATGGCCCCCTGGCAGGCTGTCAAGCTCATTAGCCACGTAGCGTAGCTCACTGGAGGAGATGGTGGGGAAGCGGATAGGCGGGCCGTGGCAGCGGTACTTCAGCAGGATGTTATGGACCATGTCTACAGCCATGAAGGGCCCCACGTTCTTTAGGCTGTGAAGGTTGATCTCCTTCAGTTCTGTAGGCGGAGGGACAGAGAGAGAGACCAACAAGATGGAGAAAGGCAGAGAGAGAGAGATTACATGAAGAAGGAACAAAAGTGAGTCAAAAATCTATTTTGACAAGTTAGTTAGACAAGTTAGACAAAGTGAACGTGTGCATGCCATATAGAAATGCATTGCTGAATTTGAAAATATGATAGGAAAAACATTTTTCAGCATTATGCAGATAAGTGCTGACCTGGAACATAGGCGGTGAGGTACTCAAACCACTGTCGAACAGTGGAGTCTCCATACATGTAAAACAGTTTCCCTTGAAGACACTGGGTAATGGCGGAGGAGTCATTGAACTGTTGCATTGGGCTTCCGGCTAAAGGTCTCCAAGAACCCTGGTAGTAATACCCAGACGGCAGGAACTTTGCCTGGTCTCTGCGAACCAAAGACTGCTCTGTGGAGGAGAAGTAGAATTAGAACTCTGCTGCATGCATGCACATCCGTGGACACGCACGCACCCACACACACACACACACACACGCACTCAGGTACACACACACACACGTACATTTATGTTAAAAATACACCAAAGTCACAGATTACTACACTTTGATTACCATTATCTAAACACACACACACACACACACACACATACATACATACATATATAAACACACTCATCAACATTGAAAACATAACAACATGGAAAACGGCTTATCCCCCCCCCCCCCCCCCCCCTTTCCTGTATCCCACTCCTTTATCCTTTTCCAACAAAGCCTGTGTTCGGCCACTCCTTATTCAACTAAATTGTTACCATGTTCCTTTTAATACTAGATTGCTCTTTCTCTTACCTTTCACTGCGGGCAAAATAGTTATGTTGCCTATCCCGAGGGCTTGGACCGGAGCTTTGACGGTGGTGCTGTGACAAAAGATAATTTTATCTTTCCCCCCAGTTTCCTGTCCCACAGTGGTGAATAGACTGCGCATTGGTTAGCCAAAGGTGACACTGGCAAATAAATGTCACTCAGTATTCCTCTTTGTTCCTCAGAACCAGAGTCCATTAAATGCACTTATCTAAAGCACTATTGGCATTAATGCCCAAAATACAGAAGGTTGATGTCCTTAAAATAAGACTATATTGACTCAAAATCACCTGATGCCTGGATCGTTCCATCACTCAGTTTTACTGCCATAATTTGTCGAACATGTCGGATGGACATGGGTGATTAGACAGTGCTTTTATTTCTGCTTCACAATATTAACAAGCGCATTAGTCTGTAACCTACTGTAAAGATTAATTTGTGGCAGACAGAATAATATTTCTGGTTTGATTCATAAACTGAAACCAAGGTCTGACTGTAAGACTCAGCTCAGAATAAAAAGTGAAGGATGGTGATTCCTACATATACTCATACCTCAAGAACAGCATTGACTCTGTGGTGGTGAGCAGGTGCTTCTTGTAGTCCCCTTTGGCATGGTTGATGCGTCTGTCGCATTCCAGCATCCTGGGTTTGTAGCAGTACCAGGGCTCACCTGTATGCGGATCTGTGTAGTTGCACAACACCGGCAGACGTGGTCCGGTGGGCAGGCACAGGTTGCAGACGGTGGTCTCAGACAGGTAGCCGGAGCGGAAGAGGCTCTTGAAGAAGACTCGGTCTGGCCGCTCCTCCCTCAAGCGCCGCAGCACTGCCACCGCCTCGCTTGAGTGCACCAGCGTCACCTCAACCTGCGCCGGCCCCGCCCACAGCAGCGGGAGCTCCACCGCGTACAGGCCATCCTGCCGGTCCACGACCGAGCCCGATGCACCGGCGCCAATCTCTGGGGAACGGATCCGGGCCAGCAGGAAGTCCCCGCCATACCTCTTGGGCTGGCCCAGGAAGTTCTGTATGTGGACCAGCACTTCCAGCTTGCCGCCCACCCGCCATGTGGCTTGGCCCGAGATGTTGGAGGGCGGCTGGATCACAAAATAACTTTGTGCCGGGTCGCTGCTCTGGTGGACCGGCACCCCCAGCGCAGGGGGCTCAGGCCAGGAAATGGACTCCAGGAGGTAGCGCTCCTCATTGGCCTCCGCCTGGGACACCTCCTGGCCCAGGTTGGGACAGTAGCTGCCATTCTGGTCCATAGGCAGGTAGGGTCCAGAGAGCTTGAAGACGGAACTGATGCTACTCTGGAGCTGGTAGAGAGAGGACACCGACTGGCAGTTCCATCTCTGTGAGAGGGGATGAGGGTGAAGGAGGGAGGGGGAGAGGGAGGGGTGTGCAAAGGTGGAGAGAATAGAGTGAATGAGAGAGGGGGAGAGAAAGGTGAGAGACAGGGAGGGCGATAGAAAGAGAAGGGTGGGGTGAGGAAATAAATACAGAGATGGAGGAGGGAGAAGATAGAGAGGTAGATGGGAGCGAGACAGTGACTTAGATAGGGAGGGAGGAGAGAAAGGGAAAATACAGGGAAGGAGACAGAGAGAGAGCAACAGTGGGGTGGGGGTGAGAGAAGAAAGCGAGAAACAGGAAGAGAGCAGTGCATAAGATTGGCATACAACAGCAACAATCTATAATCCAATAAACATTTTGTGAGTACTTAACTGTTGTGTGAGACCTCTTTAAGTGATGTGGCACCACATAACAAAAGTAACAAGTTCAGTTTTATGAGTAACAGTAACATTACTGACCTCCAGAGTGTTAATGTTCTGCAAAAGGAGGATGACTCCTGACAGCGCAAGGACGAGGAAGATGAGGGCATATTTGGACAGGTTTCCTTCCATCTTGTGCGGTTGAATCAGTTCATTATAGGCTACGGCTGTCAGAATGTTCCAAAAAGTTCCGTTAATTTGAATTGGCGTGTTTTCAGGCTCGCTTGTTATTTTTCTCTCAGTGTTTGCCCTTTCTGCTTCCCATCCACCGCTCAAACTCAGCTAAGTTCGGTCTTTCCGGGAAATATCAATCTGAGGCTTTGGCGAATCAACCTATCGCGAAGTTGTTACATCCTGGCCTCAGTTTGATATTCCTCGACATGAACAAACGGTCAAGTTTAGTAAGTTGATAATTGATTAATGACCACTGTCATTGACAACGGGATTTGTGCTTCTAATTACAATCTACAAAAATAGGTATTTTGGAGGAATATTTTCTATTGTTTTGGCAAGTAAACGCATAATAATCGGGATAATAAATCGCTTCAAGACGAGACAAGACCCCTGCGCAAATGTATTTCCAGGCGGGAATTCATATTCGTTTATAAAAAAGTAAACATTCTTGTTTAGTGGAATGCATTTCGTCTTCAGCCCCCTAGCCTCAGAAGGACTTCCCTTGAAGTTGACTAATGGTCTGTTCTGCATTGGAACTTCTCTTACATCGAAAATACGAAAAGTCTATAATAGTGCATAATAGTTCACTTTATTTGAATATAGTTTTTAGGGGTGCAACGGATCATCATTGATCCGTGATCCGTTCGGATCATCTATTTCGGTTCGGCACACGCATGATCCGCGGACTGATTTATGAAAAAAAAAAAAAAAAATGTGCGCATGTTCAGTCCACACACAGCCGTAACCATTCCTGCTAGTTCCAGGGACAGAGCTACTTAACACGCTCTGGGTAAAAGTCTGCAACAGTTCCTTTTCAATAAGCAAACAGTCCTATGGCTCGTTGTGATTTATTGTCCTCGTACAACATGTAGAACAGTGGGCATGGAAAACAAAAGTATGCTAGACTTCGGTGAGTACTGTGAAAATAAAAAAAATCACCAACAAAAGCAAAGCTCCATGGCTACTAAACCCCATAGTCAAATCCCTTAAAAGAGAATGCAGGAAAACTGAGAGGAAATGGCGGAAACAAAAACTCACAATCCACTATTGCATCTACAAAGAAACACTCCACAAGTATAATTCTGAAATATACAAGGCTAGGAAATCCTTCTTCTCAAACACCATCAGTGGAAATATTAACAACTCCAAGGTGCTGTTTTCAATTGTGGAAAAACTTACATCTCCTGTCTTTCAGTTTCCCAGTGAGTTTATCTCTACTGAAGCCTGCAATGACTTTGCAGCTTTCTTTAATAATAAGATTTACAATATAAGAGCTAGCATATCATGTACAAACCTTACAAAGCCTGGACCCATAGAAGGAATACCAAACAATGTAATGTCAGAATTTTCTTTTATAGACAGTACAATCCTTCTAAAAACTGTACAAGCTCTGAATTCATCAACTTGCAGTTTGGATGTTCTGCCAACTCAGTTCTTTAAATCTGTCTTCCATCTCCTAATCACAGATGTACTGAAACTAGTGAATACATCTCTTCAATCTGGCATTTTCCCAAAGTCCCTAAAAACAGCCATTGTAAAACCCCTTATTAAAAAAAGGAATCTGGATACCTCTATATATAACAACTACAGGCCCATATCTAACTTGCCTTTCATTAGCAAAATAATTGAAAGGATAGTTTTTAACCAACTAACTGAGTTTTTAACTGACAATTCATGTCTAGACCCATTTCAGTCTGGTTTCCGAACCTATCACAGCACAGAAACCGCCCTTGTTAAGGTACTCAATGATATAAGGCTAAGTACTGACTGTGGGAAAACAACTGCTCTGGTATTATTAGACTTAAGTGCTGCATTTGACACAGTTGATCATGCAATACTGCTCCACAGGCTTGAGCACCTGGTTGGTCTGAGGGGCACAGTGATTGACTGCCTCAAATCCTACCTCAAAGACAGAAGTTTCTACGTCAGTATTGGCAATTACACGTCCTCATCCATCCCCTTAAACTGTGGTGTTCCCCAAGGATCGATCCTAGGCCCCCTGTTGTTCAATTTGTATATGCTCCCACTCGGGCAAATTATCAAACAACATCAGATTTCATACCATAGCTATGCTGACGACACTCAATTATACTTAGCAATTTCTCCCAACGACCTTAGCCCACTAGAATCACTTAATCTGTGCATAGATCAGGGGCCGTATTCACAAAGCCTTTTATCTTACCACTAGGAGTGCTCCTAACTCGCGCTAAAACCTTTTACGTAGGAGTAATTTCTTAAAAGTGATTCACAACGGCTCTGAGACCTACTCATACTAAGGATAATACCAACTCCTAAGCTTAAGATAAAACCACCGTTGCTATGGATGACGTCGACTCTCATGCACGAGTTTAGAAGGGGTGAGGACGGTGATTGGTTGTTGACAGGCTCTCTCATTAAAAACTCATTCGTGACGTCCCTCTAACAATCCCACTATATCAACTGAAAATAAGAGAATAACCTAGGCTTCACATTAAGTCATATTAAATAGTTATGGACAGTGCAGTTAGCAGAATGCACACGCATGATGACAAGTTTGTGCATCCAACGGGAATGACACTTTGCACGTTAAGAGAAATAAAAAACGATCAATATAAAATATGGCAATTGCATGTAATCAAGGCAGTAATAACTAAAGCACCCAGCAAACTGTAAGGCTATTATATTTCCAGCCCTTGACCACTTCAAATATCAGCACACACGGCCCTTCCAGCGAAACGAACGTGAAACGTATAGCGAAAGCCTACTGGTCCCAGGACCAATAGCCACCGTCACCCCAGCGGCATCCAGCTGGTAAGTTCTTAAAAAACTGCTGCAGACCGCTCTCAGTTGAAATGCACGAGTCGAAAACGTCCTCATCTTTTGATGGGGTAATTATTGTAATGTGTGGACATTCCTGCGATCGCCATGGAATTTACTTTGATCTTGTGTAATTGGCGATTGTCCAAAGGGCAAAGGCAACTGGATAAACTGTTGGATGATGTGGGGTCTACAGTGCGTTGATAGTTTGATGAATTAAACGGCTGACTGATTCCCAGTGTCGTCATTTGCGTTTTCCGCGAAGCCAAATGGGCTATATTTATGTTTCCAAACATTTCACTTCGGGACACATCGTTGTTTAAAGGCGTCATTGCATCCCGCGCTAATTCTACGACAATATTAATACCTTCACGGTTTAAGCAATGTCTTTTATCAATTCCAAGTCGGCTGCAGCCATCTTACGATTTTTTGTGAATAGGTCTTAGTGACTTAGGAGTCCTCATGAGGAGTTTTAAGCTGTCCTAGACTTAGGTGCTACTTTTAGGGATAAAATATTTTGTGAATTGCTCTTAGTAAAAAAAATTAGGAGTCCTACATTTAAGACTGACACGCCCATTATTTTTAGGAGTTTCTCCTAAATTCGCCACTTATGACCTACTTTTAGCCCTAAGATTCTTTGTGAATACGGCCCCAGGTCAATAACTGGATGTGTCTTAATTTTCTTCAACTTAATAGTGACAAAACAGAAGTTATTGTCTTTGGAAAAGTAAGCGACAGACACCAGGTCAGTGAATTTCTTAACACCAAAGGACTAAAACCAAAGGCCATTGTTAAAAATGTGGGTGTCATTCTAGATAGTGACCTGTCATTCAATCAACACATAAAATCCATCTCTAAATCAGCCTTTTACCATTTAAAAAACATTTCAAAACTAAGAGGTTTCATGTCACAGGCTGATCTTGAAAAACTTGTCCATGCATTCATTTCCAGCAGAATTGACTATTGTAATAGTCTTTTCACTGGACTCCCCAAAAAGCATATTAAAAAGCTCCAGCTAATACAAAATGCGGCTGCTAGAGTTCTTACCAAAACCAGGAGAACAGAACATATAACTCCAATACTGAAATCTCTTCACTGGCTTCCAGTTAGCCACAGAATTGATTTTAAAGTGATGCTACTTGTTTTTAAGTCCATGCATGGGTTTGGACCTTTATATTTTAAGGACATGCTCCAGCCGTATGTACCTCCCAGACCCCTCCGATCCCAGGATAGAATCTTGTTGGTGGCCCCTACTGTTAAAACTAAACAAGGTCAAGCAGCCTTCAGTTATTATGCAGTAAAACTTTGGAATCTACTACCAGACCACATCAAAACTGCCCCCACCATAGACAGTTTCAAGACAAGACTAAAAACAAACCTATTCTCTTTAGCCTATATGTGAAATTCTCTATTTATTGCGGTATGCTGCTTCTTAGTGCTGCTAATCATAATGTCTCTTACCTGCAATTTATTGATTTTAATGTTTTATTTATTTATTTATTTTCATAATTATTTTTATTTTATTTTTTATTTTTATTTAAGTTTCTTTTACTGTGTTTCAATTTAAATGTTATTACTGTTTGTTTATGTAAAGCACATTGAATTGCATAATGTACGAAATGTGCTCTATAAATAAATTTGCCTTGCCTTGCCTTACGGTAACGATAACTGCTGCCTCTAGTGCTACGTCTGTTTCCATATACTCGCGCTGCCACGCAAACCTGTCGCCTAGGTTACCACACAGACGTAACACGTAGCTGACATAACATAAAGAAAACCTGCAACACAGCGTGGTCATAGCGAGCGGAGGAACAGAAGAACTTGAACGCCCCACATTTAAATCCCCTGTTTGGGAGCATTTTGGCTCCCCTGTCAAATTGAATGCAGAAGGAAAGAAGTTGGTGGATAAAACCGTGACGGTGTGTAGGGAGAGTGGGGTAAGATGTGCCAGTTTTTACTTAAAGTGACTTATAAGCGAGGCCATGACGGTAATGCTTCAAACTAAAACAAATATTTCAGGATGTTGTGCATCTTTGGGAACAATCAATTTGGATCTGAAATATAGTATTAAAGAAATATAGCTTACTGAAAAAAAGTAGTCTCGTGGCACAACTTGCCCCCGGTGCGGGGTAAGTTGTGCCATTAAAGAGAATACATTGGGGTAAATTGTGCCATTGATTATTAAAGTAAAACAGTATATTTGCATAGACAAATTCAATGCAAAATTACTCATTTAAGGTGTATTTAAAGTTATTTTTCAACAACAAAAGCTGATTTTCTACAAGCCTATTGCGCCACATGAGCACATCAAAGGTGCATTTTCTTAAACAAGGCCTAGAGCTTCCTGAACACATCAGAACAAAGCTGAGTTGAGCCAATTCTATTTAAAGGTAATTTACATGAACACATGTTCAAATGAAGACCAAATTGAATGGAATTCTCTTTACAGATCACTGGCACAACTTACCCCAGGCCCTTTGGCACAAATCACCCCAATCCCACCTTTTTGGAAAAAATGCATCATCCAGCTGTTTTGAGCTAAATTCATACTAGCTATATAGACTTATAGTGTAGCTTACCAAAGCACTAAAACATGTGTGAAATGTTTTTAAACTTGTCTAAACCCGTTTAGACACAACAATCAAAAAAACGTGATCATAGAAATTTTACTTTGGAAGGCAAAAAAAAACGTTTTAAGAACTTAAATGTGCTTATCTCTCATGCAAAGAGACTCTCTTTTTTGCAGGATGAGTTAAATGGCTGATTCTTCAAAAATATATTGTAACTGTTTAGATTTTGTTTTGTTATTTTTTGTCTTAGTTTTTGCTTGTGGTGATTATTTTCGTTTGATAAGTTTGTTTTACCTTTTGTCTGGCATGATTGGGTTTAGTTTATAGGAAGTGAGGTCATGGGGGTCAGGGGTCACACACACACCCTTATTATGGTAGCGTTCATTACACCTGACTAGGAGACCTAAGACGCCGGCTCGCGGTCGTGCTAGTATACCGCTGAGTCCAAGCTGATGAATGTGATTGCGTTTACCTTGCCTCATTTCCCCTCTCAATTGTTATGCAGCCAACGAGGTATGTTTGTCTATTCATGATGCTTTATTTCTTTGATTTCTTTGGGTTTGATTGTTTGGTTTGATTGTCTGTTGATTGTGTTTTTACTGCTTTTAACCAGTTCGACGTTGGATTACAACTGAATTAAAGAGGAAAAATAAATCCATCAGTAACTGAAGAACTTTGGCCTTGCGTCTTTCCTGGAGGGGAGTGATAGTCGAACTCGAGGCGAACTCGGAGCAGAACTCTGCATCGGCTCACGGGTTATCTATCCTCAACGTGAAGATTCGTCAGTTTGCCGGGGATTAATGCAAATTTCTCGGATTAAAGCCACGTTTTCGCTGAAGAAGCAAGCGAATTGGACTCGTTGCCTAAAGTGACTTCACGCATGAACTGTATTCGGATTTACAACGTGCTGTTCAGCGATTGAAGACGCGTGGAGGAACGGCATGAAACAGATAAGCAGCTTTTAGCATTCATGTTTTCTTTTAGACGGTTTGAAGCTTTAATGAACAATGATGATGGGTTGTCTTTATTAGCCTGATGGCCACATTTAAGGACATTTAAAATTGATATTGGGGGTTTTGACATGCAACCGAATTGAAAATGTTTGCACCACCAGGTTGCTGAATTGTATTATGTTGATGTACGTTCGTATTGTTATTGCCGACTACGTTCAAGTGTAGCTGAAGCTGTCATCAAGTTGTTTTATGAACCCTTCAAGTTTAGTAGATAGTAATTGTTTGAAGACAGCCTCTCAGTGTAACAGTTAATAGGCAATACACAATCCACTATGTCTCAGATTGGTAGAGATGAAGGCCTGCCTTTAGTGGAGTCTCAGCATTCAGCAGAGCTTCAAAAGGCAAATGAGTGTGATGTTGTTGAGCAACAGCCTTTAGGCGCATTGGAACTACAGAATGAGCCTCGTAGAAGTGACCGATCACGTACATTGACGGAGAAGGGCAAAACCCTACACATGGACCAGTTAAACTTACTGCTGCTTCGTTTTGACAATGTCTATGAATGTTGGAAAGTCATGACTAAAGTGGCTAAAAGATCTGTGCAGCAAAAACTTCCAAGTGACATTCTTCAAGAACATGAAACCCGCATTGAAAAGGAATTAACTGAACTTAATGATATTTACGATGCTTATAGAAAACTTGACGTTCCAACTCAAGACATGCGCCGCAAATTCGACAAAAGCGCCTCTATTACTAAGGTTTTGTTTAAGAATGTTAAGTCTCAGATTCAAGGAGCCGAGGAAGAGCTGCTTTGGCCTGATGACGAATCCGTATTTGCATCCTCTGCCTCTAGTATTCCACTTTCTGTTAATAAGGGGCGTGGAAGCAGTTCAATTTGTTCCAATGAGTCTCTAGCAAAAAGACAAGAAGCTGCTGCCGAGTATGCCGCTACAAGAGCAGTGCTCAAGATCATGAGTGAACAGGAGCGCAGGCAAGAAGAATTGGAAGCACTTGAAGTCAAAGATAAGCAGATAACTGCAGCCCAAGAATCAGCAGCATTATCCCGACGTCTCCAGGAAGAAAGGGAAGAAGTTGAACGAAAAATTAAAAGACAAACCCAAGAAGCTGCCCTGTTGAGAACACAACAAGAAGAGAATGCCGCCAGAAGACAGTCCGTCGAAAACTTAAAGAGGGAGGTGGATCGTCTGGAAAGATTGAAGAAATTGAATGCTGCCCAGGCAAAGCTACAAGTGTACGAAGAAACCAATATTGACGTGAACCAAGATCTCGCTATTCAGAGGCCTGATGTCTCCATGGTTATGACGGTAGCGAAACAAGCTGATCCTGTGTGTGACGTACAACCAAGAAGTGTGCCATCAAGGGGTGGTTTCTCAAATGACACTCAAGAACTTGTCAAGGCCTTGGCTGAGGCCATATCAGCAAATAGGCTGCCGGTTCCAGAACCAACCATCTTCTGTGGCGACCCACTGCAGTTCAATCACTGGAAGTTATCCTTTCAAACCTTAATTGAGAGGAAGAATATCCCAGATATAGAGAAGATTTTCTTCCTCCAGAGATATGTTGGGGGCACAGCAAAGGAGGCCTTAGAAGGTCATTTTCTGCTTGCATCAGAAGATTCATACAGCTTAGCTTGGAATATGCTTGATGAAAGGTATGGCCAGTCATTTGTCATTGCAAAGGCTTTCCGAGATAAATTGTACGCCTGGCCCTGTATAGCTACTAAAGATGGTGCTGCATTGAGACGGTATGTAGACTTCCTGCGTAGTTGTGAATGTGCTATGTCCCGTAACGAGAATTTGCATGTTCTCAATGATCCAATGGAGAATCAAAAACTTGTTGCTAAGCTGCCTGAGCGTTTAAGCCATGGATGGAACAGAAGCGCTACACTTTACCAACTAGCGCATGAACGTTTTCCAAACTTTAGTTATTTTGTAACATTCTTGTCCATGGAGGCTAGTATTGCTTGCAACCCAATAACCTCGCCGCAAGCTATATGGGCAAGTGAGTCAGAAAAATCCAAAACCAAGAGTCAAGGTGCAGCTGCCTCTGCCAAGAGCCTTAACACCAACATCACTGACAATTGGGTCTCTTGTATGTTTTGTAAGAGAGCTGCACATAGCCTCCAGAAGTGTCACAGATTTCTCGAGCGACCAGTTGCTGAGAGAGTTCAATTCATTCGGCGTGAGCATCTGTGTTTTGGCTGCTTGAACCCGGGCCATCAGTCAAGAAGCTGTAAGAGGCGGTTGATTTGTGATTCCTGTTCCAGACCTCATCCCACTTGTTTACATGGGGGCCACCCAGAACCGGAATCCAAGCAGAATCAAGTTGGCTCTACATCACTAGACATCACTGCAGAAACTATGTCTAACAGGATTTTAAAGGATGGCAGTAGTATTCAAACTTCAGCAATAGTTCCAGTCATTGTGTCAAGTGACTCAGGCAAGGAAGTTGTTGTTTATGCTTTGCTAGATTCCCAGAGTGATTCCTCTTTCATTCTAGAGCATGTGGCAGATGCTTTGGAAATGAGTGCAGAACCTATAAAGCTGAAGTTATCCACCATGTCCTCAAGGGAAACTGTTGTCTCCTGCAAAAGACTCAAGGGTTTACAAGTAAGAGGGTTGAATTCCATCAAGAAAATCGCAGTGCCAACAGTGTACACCAGAGAATTTATCCCTGCCAATAGATCACACATTCCTACTCCTGAGATAGCCAAGGCATGGACACATTTGGAGCATCTGGCACAGCATATTGCTCCACAAAGCGAATACGAAATTGGATTGCTGATAGGATACAATTGCCCACAGGCTCTAATGCCCAGGGAGGTTGTCTGTGGAGAAGAAAATCAACCATTTGCACAGAAAACTGACTTGGGCTGGAGTATTGTGAGCTATGGTGACCCAGGTGAACAGTATGGTGATGCGCTTGGTGTGAGTCACCGTATCATTGTAAAGCAAGTAATCCCTCAACTTGAAGTGCCTGACCAGCTCAAAGGTGAAGTTCATTTTGTCTTCAGGACCCAGATTAAGGAAATGATTGCCCCCGATGATGTCATGAAGATGCTGGAGTCAGATTTCAGTGAGCGTGTAGGAGAGGATTCCTTCTCTCAAGATGATGTCTTGTTCTTGACAAAGTTAAAGGATGGAATTAAACATAAATCAGATGGTCACTTTGAAATGCCCTTACCTTTTAAAGGTGAGAGGCCGAACTTGCCCAACAACAAGCGTTGTGCAGACCAGCGCTTGATGTGTCTGAAGAGGAGGCTCAAAAGGGATAATGGCTACTTTTCTGACTACGTTAACTTCATGAAGGAGCTTATCGTCCAAGGCGATGCAGAGAAAATCCCCGAACAACAAGTTAACACTTCTCCTGCTTGGTATATACCTCATCATGGGGTGTATCATCCTCAAAAGCCAGGGAAAATCCGTATTGTCTTCGACTGTTCAGCAAGGTTTCAGAATGTGTCTTTAAATGACCACCTTCTTACAGGTCCAGAGCTCACTAATACCTTGGTGGGGGTCCTTTGTAGGTTTCGTAAGGGTCCCATTGCAATTATGTGTGATGTCGAACGAATGTTTCATCAATTTCACGTAAGACCTGAAGATCAAGACTATCTGAGATTCTTATGGTGGGAGAACGGTGATTTGGAGTCTTCACCAATGAAGGTCCATCTATTTGGGGCAGCTTCCTCACCTGGCTGTGCCAATTTTGGTCTTCAACATCTGGCCTCTGCAGGCCAAGGGAAGTTCAACCAAGCTACTATAAAGTTCATTCAAAGAAACTTTTACGTTGATGATGGGCTGGCAAGTGTTTCCTCTGAAGCAGAAGCGATTCGACTTATTGAGGAAGCAAGAGAGCTCTGTGGCACTGGTAACCTTCGCCTCCATAAATTTATCTCTAATAGCAACAGCGTCTTGAGAGCAATTCCAGAAGAGGAGTGTGCTCAAAGTGTTAGAGATCTGGACCTCGGGGAACCACTTCTGGAAAGAGTTCTAGGTGTCCAATGGTGTGTGTTCTCTGATGACTTTCAGTTCAGAGTTACTGTTAAAGAACGTCCAATGACCAGAAGGGGGGTGCTGGCTACAGTTGCTTCCATTTATGACCCTCTGGGGTTCGTAGCGCCCTTTATCCTTCGCGGCAAGCTAATTCTGCAAGAGCTCTGTCAAGAGAGAGCAGGTTGGGATGAGCCACTCTCAGATAAGCTTAAATATCAATGGGAACAATGGTTACAAGATCTTCCAAATTTGTCTAATGCAAAGATGAGAAGGTGCTATCTGCCCCCAAGCTTCACAGATGTGAGGAACTATGAGCTCCATCACTTTGCAGATGCAAGCGTCTCTGGCTATGGGGAGTGCTCTTACCTTCGAGCCATCAACATCAGTGGAGATGTCCATTGCTCGTTTGTTATGGGGAAGGCACGTGTCGCCCCTACCAAGATCACAACAATACCTCGACTTGAGCTATCTGCAGCGGTAGTGGCAGCTAGGGTAAGCGTTATGCTCAGGAATGAACTTGAATTGGATGGCCTGCAAGAATATTTCTGGACCGACTCGAGAGTAGTCCTTGGCTATATAAATAATGATGCCAGACGTTTTCATGTGTTTGTGGCAAACCGAATTCAAAGGATAAAGTCCCTCACTGATCCAGAGCGATGGCGCTTTGTGCGTTCAGAGGATAATCCGGCGGATCATGCATCAAGAGGCCTAATGGCAGATCAGCTTATTTCCTCAAATTGGTTCACCGGGCCAGACTTCTTATGGAAGAGCCAGCTACCTGTAGGAGATGACAAGGTGGGAGAAGTCACTGAGGATGATCCAGAATGTAAAGCTGTCCATGTGTTTAGGACCAAAGCAACGGAAAATGGGACATTGTTAGATCGTCTGACAAAGTTCTCTGATTGGAAAAGAGTTGTCAAGGCTGTTGCATGTCTTAAGCGTCATGCTAAACGTTTCAGTGGCTGTAAGTCAAAACCAAGTTGTGCCACAAGTATTGAAGAAAGACGAGAAGCAGAGGTATCTATTATTAAAATGGCTCAAATGGAAGCATTCAGCATTGAAATTGAAAGTTTAAAAAGGAACCATGAAGTTAAAACCAAGGACAAAGCCAACAAGCTTCAACAATTAAGTGCATTTATAGATGAACACGGTGTCCTTAGAGTTGGAGGACGGTTGGCAAGATCTACTCTCCACCCTCACATTAAGCACCCTGCCATCATCCCGAAAGGCAG
This sequence comes from Sprattus sprattus, assembly GCF_963457725.1. Lineage (NCBI taxonomy): Eukaryota > Metazoa > Chordata > Actinopteri > Clupeiformes > Clupeidae > Sprattus > Sprattus sprattus. The sequence goes on from NC_137924.1 coordinate 15,674,119, forward strand.
TCATGTGTCCTCTCTGCTCATTAAGCATTACCACGAAAGAGTACATCATCAAGGAAGGGGAATGACCGTTAATGAATTGCGTGCCAATGGATTCTGGGTCATAGGATGTAGCAGCGCAGTGACATCACACATTTTCAAGTGTACAACCTGCAGGAAGTATAGAAGATGTACACAGGACCCAAAAATGTCAGATCTGCCAATCGAAAGAATGGAAACCACAGCGCCTTTTACTTATTCAGGCGTAGATTGCTTTGGTCCCTTCTATGTGAAGGATGCAAGAAAGGAGCTGAAGAAGTATGGTCTTCTCTTTACATGTATGTGTTCCAGGGCTGTGCATATTGAAATGCTGGATGACCTTACTTCAGATGCTTTCATTAATGCTCTCCGTACACTTATTGCAATACGTGGAAACGTGCGACAACTAAGATGTGATCAGGGGACCAACTTCGTGGGGGCCAGAAATGAATTCACCTGTGCATTGAAGGAGGTTCAGAATCACAAGCAGTTGAAGGATTATGGATGTGAATTTGTCATGAACATTCCATCATCTAGTCATATGGGTGGCGTATGGGAGAGACAGATAAGGACAATTCGAAGTGTTCTAACTGTTATTCTTGATCAATCTGACAAGAGACTTGATAGCGCTTCACTGAGAACTTTCCTGTACGAAGTGATGGCTATTATAAATAGCAGACCGTTGACCACTGAGCACCTAAATGATCCAACAAGTTTTGAACCACTTACGCCAAATCACATCTGGATGATGAAATCTAGTATTGTGTCGCCCCCCCCTGGCCAGTTTGTGAGCCAGGACCTGTTCCTGCGCAAGAGATGGCGACAGGTACAGTTTTTGGCAAATGAATTTTGGTCAAGATGGAGAAAGGAATATCTCCTCAATCTTCAACAAAGACAGAGGTGGCAAAAGGATAAGCCTAATACAAAAGTCAACGATATCGTCATCCTCCGAGAAGATGATTCACCTCGAAATCAATGGAGATTGGCAAGGGTGGCTGAAGTTTATCCAAGCTCTGATGGAAGGGTTCGAAAGGTTAAGCTGTTGATGAGCGATTCAACTTTGGATCATTTAGGAAGGCGCACTTCTAAACCTGTGTATCTTGACAGACCTGTTCAAAAGATTGTCGTGCTGCTTGAAGCTCAATAATGCTGTACTTTGCACAGTTTGCTATAGGGTTATAAAAGTTTGAACCATTTATGATTTTTTTTTGAGTGAAATCAGTTCTGATTCGGTGGGAGTGTAACTGTTTAGATTTTGTTTTGTTATTTTTTGTCTTAGTTTTTGCTTGTGGTGATTATTTTCGTTTGATAAGTTTGTTTTACCTTTTGTCTGTCATGATTGGGTTTAGTTTATAGGAAGTGAGGTCATGGGGGTCAGGGGTCACACACACACCCTTATTATGGTAGCGTTCATTACACCTGACTAGGAGACCTAAGACGCCGGCTCGCGGTCGTGCTAGTATACCGCTGAGTCCAAGCTGATGAATGTGATTGCGTTTACCTTGCCTCATTTCCCCTCTCAATTGTTATGCAGCCAACGAGGTATGTTTGTCTATTCATGATGCTTTATTTCTTTGATTTCTTTGGGTTTGATTGTTTGGTTTGATTGTCTGTTGATTGTGTTTTTACTGCTTTTAACCAGTTCGACGTTGGATTACAACTGAATTAAAGAGGAAAAATAAATCCATCAGTAACTGAAGAACTTTGGCCTTGCGTCTTTCCTGGAGGGGAGTGATATATATGGTCACTTGACCAATTTTTTCTATGGTTCCCTAGAAATAAGGGGTGGCACAACTTCCCCACTGGCACATCTTACCCCACTCTCCCCTAGGCACTGTGGCACAAGAAAGCCATACAACAGTGGAAACACATCGAGCATGGCCAAGCATTTACAGCGACATCACCCCGGTGTTTCACTGACAGGAGTGAAACCGAAAGCGGCTCAACAACCGCTCATCACCGCGGCATTTAAGCAGCCCCTTCCTCCACATGTTTATTTGTCTTGTCTATTTTTTTTTTTTTTTTTTGCTGATCCGAAAAATGATCCGATCCGTGACTCTGATCCGAGGAACGATCCGAACCGTGAGTTTTTTGATCCGTTGCACCCCTAATAATTTTACATTGTTCTTCCAGGGTTCATGCTAAGCGCACGGAGCAGGTAAGCAGTCTGGTTATGACCGTCATTGCGTTACCGCAATGGTTTATCTCTATGACGTGAAAAACATGGCACAGTGGCAGAGTATACAGTAAGCTACATTTCCAAGTAGCCAAATGGTTACATAATATTAGAGGTTCGTTGGTAGTACAAGCAAACACCGTACAGAAGGAATTGTGCAGATTACATCGTTAGAGCCTAATCCTTTGTGGTATGTGCTATGTTCAGAACACCCACATGTGCCTGTATCCTGCATAATGCTATGCATGATGCTTCATGTCTTTTCCTGACTAACACTTAAAAACCAAGTTATGTGCAAAATACCTAGGGCTGCGTTCACTCCTCTCAATGAAGATTAAAGATCATAAACCTCATGTTCTCACCACCTCTGCTAAGCCTGTGTTCCATGACACCAGGTCACAACTGAAACTACCCACTACATAGTTTGAGTAACTTTGTTCATAGTATGAATCTTGTAGGAACCCAACCCGTTCAGTTCCTGCTTTGAGAAAGAGTTGTGCTCATTGTTGTCTGTGTGCTGTGTGACATTCAGTTAAATTACCAGTCCAGACAGGAGGCTGCTACACGTGTGATCAGGTGAGACCATACGGCTTACAAGCTGTGTGCCTGGAGTTGTTCTTCTGTTGGTGTTTGCAATGTGAGGCTGTTCGGTGTTAGCTTGCTAGTTTTGGACAAACACTCCATAATGCCTCTAAGTATTGTCGTATTATTTGTGTAATCAACATTTACAGTTGTATTTGTTTGCCTTGCTTGTAAAAGCAAAGTGACACTGACAAATATCTCACAATGTCTCTAGAATTGCAAAACTGTTTTAAGTCTACCAGTCCATTCGTCTTCCAACACCATATCACAATTCAGGACTAAACACTGTCAGTTTAATTAACAACATCAGTTATTTGGAACAGCCGTAGCAGCAGAAGGATAAATTCCCAGACCAGTTAAGGTCAGGTCATTAACCGTGGAATATTGTTTTCCTGCTTTGTTTTGTGACACTGCAGCATTCAAACATTGCTCTGCGCGATGTCTCTGCGTACTTCACACTGCAGGGGATTGTTCAACTGACTGTGAATGAATCTGTGTTAAAAGTAGGTGGGAACCATTTGGAGTTCTTTGAGTTCTCAACCCACCTAGGGTTATCATCATCTATTGCATCCCAGGGCTCTCAGTTGGGCTGATGATTCAGGACAGGGGAGTGGAGCAGCTCTCTTCTCCAGCCGGGTGGAAATGGAAACTCAAGGAAAACCTGTAAAATCTTGGCACCAAAATCTCAGTAACCTGTATCAACATGTTTATACTAAGGAACCCCTAAAGTCCCGCATGGTGATATTTTTCATCTTGTGCGCATTACACAATTTTCTTGTGCACTCAAGTTATTATCTTGTGCGCATTACACAATTATCTTGTATGGACAATATAATCATAATTTTTGGGAACAAGGTAAGCATCTTGATAAGTTACTTGTTTCCACAAGATAAAAAAAATATGACCTTTTATGATTTGAAGGGCTCTGTAGTATTCTCATGTCAAAATGTCACTAATTCAACTCTTTTCTCTCCCCCTGTCCTCTACACCCCCACCCTTCCCTCTGCTGGCTAGCTCTTCTTCTTCTCCTGTTTGGCTGGACAAATGTGGGACAGGATGAGATCGATCATGTTCTTCACAATGTCTGGGGGAGGGTGCAGAAGGTGGGGCTGGGTGGGGTGCGCCAGAGTCATGTCCCACGCATCCAGCAGCACCACCCCCCGCAGGCTGCGGAACATGGCCCTCAGTACTGAGTCCAGCTGCACAGAGAACCAGTCGCTGTTGTACAGGCTGACCTCCGGGTCCAGCTTCTGCGGGTTGGCTGTGCGCACCACCACCAGCGTGCCTGGCGCCCGGTCCAGAAGGCGGGCTAAGTCGCGGCGGATGTGGCGCAGTCGGCGCAGGTACACCTCTACGGGGAATGTGCTGAAGTGCGACCAGATGCTCAGAGCCACAATGGTGTCATGGCCGCCTGGCAGGCCGTCAAGCTCATTAGCCACGTAGCGTAGCTCACTGGAGGAGACGGTGGAGAAGCGGATGGGCGGGCCGTGGCAGCGGTACTTCAGCAGGATGTTATGGACCATGTCTACAGCCATGAAGGGCCCCACATTCTTTGGGCTGTGGAGGTTGAACTCCTTCAGTTCTGGAGGTTGAGGGACAGAGAGAGAGAGACCAACAATGATGGAAAGAGAGAGGGAGAGAAAAAACAAAAGTGAGACAAGTTGCAAAGTGAACGTGTGCATGCAATATAAAAAATGCATTGCTGAATTTGAAAATATGATGATAGGAAAAACCCATTTCAGCATTGTGCAGATCAGTGCTGACCTGGAACAAAGGTGTTGAGGTACTCAAACCACTGTCGAACAGTAGAGTCTCCATACATGTAAAACAGTTTTCCTTGAAGACACTGGGTAATGGCGGAGGAGTCATTGAACTGTTGCATTGGGCTTCCAGCTAAAGGTCTCCAAGAACCCTGGTAGTAATACCCAGACGGCAGGAACTTTGCCTGGTCTCTGCGAACCAAAGACTGCTCTGTGGATGAGAAGGAGAATTAGAACTCTGCTGCATGCATGCACATGTGTGGACACGCACACGCACGCACGCACGCACACATGCACACAGGCACACACACGTACATTTATGTTAAATATACACCAGTCACAGATTACTACACTTTGATTACCATTATTAAAACACACACACATAGATATAAATACACACAAGTATACACACACACACACATAACAACATGGAAAACAGCTTCAGGTTATTGTAAATTATAACTACCATTACTCTGGACCTGTTAAATCATTGTCCAGTTCAATATTTTACTCCGAGATCTGACCTTGACATTTGCTCCCCCCCCCTTCCTGTATCCTTTGTCCTTTTCCAACAAAGCCTGTGTTCGGTCACTCCTAATTCAACTAAATTGTTACTTTGTCCCTTTTAATAGAGATGGCTCTTTCTCTTACCTTTCACTGCGGGCAAAATAGTTATGTTGTCCATCCCAAGGGCTTGGACCGGAGCTTTGATGGTAGAGCTGTGACAAAAGATGACAGAAAATCATCTTATCTTTCACCCCAGTTCCCTGTCCCACAGTGGCGAGGTAATAAAATATGTGACAAACATTTAAATAGACTGCGCATTGGTTAGCCAAAGGTGACACTGGCAAATAAACGTCACTCAGTATATATCTTTGTTCCTCAGAACTGTCCATTAGATGCACTTATCTAAAGCACTATTGGCATTAATGCCCAAAGTACAGAAGGTTGATATCCTTGTAAAATAAGACTATATCGAGTTTCACCTTAATTCATCACCTATTAATGTACTCAAAATCAGCTGATGCCTGGATTGTTCCATCACCCAGTTTTACTGCCATAATTTGAACATGTCGGATGGACATGGGTGATTAGACAGTGCTTTTATTTCTGCTTCACAATATTAACAAGCGCATTAGTCAGTGACCCACTGTAACAATGAATTTGCGGCAGACAGAATAATATTTCTAGTTCAGTTCATAAACTGAAACCAAATGTCTGACTGTAAGACTCAGCTCAGAATAAAGAGTGGAGGATGGAGGTACCCACATATACCCATACCTCAAGAACAGCATTGACTCTGTGGTGGTGAGAAGGTGTTTCTTGTAGCCCCCTTTGGCATGGTTGATGCGCGTGTCGCAGTCCAGCATCCTTGGTTTGTAGCAGTACCAGGGCTCACCCGTGTGCGGATCTGTGTAGTTGCACAACACCGGCAGACGTGGTCCGGTGGGCAGACACAGGTTGCAGACGGTGGTCTCAGACAGGTAGCCAGAGCGGAAGAGGCTCTTGAAGAAGACTCGGTCTGGCCGCTCCTCCCTCAAGCGCCGCAGCACTGCCACCGCCTCGCTTGATTGCACCAGCGTCACCTCAACCTGCGCCGGCCCCGCCCACAGCAGCGGGAGCTCCACCACGTACAGGCCATCCTGCCGGTCCACGACCGAGCCCGATGCACCGGCGCCAATCTCTGGGGAACGGATCCGGGCCAGCAGGAAGTCCCCGCCATACCTCTTGGGCTGGCCCAGGAAGTTCTGTATCTGGACCAGCACTTCCAGCTTGCCGCCCACCCGCCATGTGGCTTGGCCCGAGATGTTGGAGGGCGGCTGGATCACAAAATAACTTTGTGCCGGGTCGCTGCTCTGGTGGACCGGCACCCCCAGCGCAGGGGGCTCAGGCCAGGAAATGGACTCCAGGAGGTAGCGCTCCTCATTGGCCTCCGCCTGGGACACCTCCTGGCCCAGGTTGGGACAATAGCTGCCATTCTGGTCCAGAGGCAGGAAGGGTCCAGAGAGCTTGAAGACGGAACTGATGCTACTCTGGAGCTGGTAGAGAGAGGACACCGACTGGCAGTTCCATCTCTGTGAGAGGGGATGAGGGTGAAGGAGGGAGGGGTGTGCAAAGGTGGAGAGAATAGACTGAATAAGAGAGGGGGAGAGAAAGGTGAGAGACAGGGAGGGCGATAGAAAGAGAAGGGTGGGGTGAGGAAATAAATACAGAAATGGAGGAGGGAGAAGATAGAGAGGTAGATGGGAGCGAGACAGTGACTTAGATAGGGAGGGAGGAGAGAAAGGGAAAATACAGGGAAGGAGACAGAGAGAGAGAGAGCAACAGTGGGGTGGGGGTGAGAGAAGAAAGCGAGAAAGAGGAAGAGAGCAGTGCATAAGATTTGCATACAACAGCAACAATCTATAATCCAATAAACATTTTGTGAGTATACTTAACTGTTGTGTGAGCCCTCTATAAGTGATGTGGCACCACATAACAAAAGTAACAGTTTTATGAGTAACAGTAACATTACTGACCTCCAGAGTGTTAATGTTCTGCAAAAGGAGGATGACTCCTGACAGCGCAAGGACGAGGAAGATGAGGGCATATTTGGACAGGTTTCCTTCCATCTTGTGCGGTTGAATCAGTTAATTATACGGCTTTCAGAAGGTTCTAAAAAATTCCGTTCATTTGAATTGGCGTGTTTTCAGGCTCGCTTGTTATTTTTCTCTCAGTGTTTGCCCTTTCTGCTTCCCATCCACCGCTCAGACTCAGCTAAGTTCGGTCTTTCCGGGAAATATCAATCATCTAAAGCTTTGGCGAATCAACCTATCGCGAAGTTGTTACATCAAAGCCTCAGTTTGATATTCCTCGACGTGAACAAACGGTCAAGTTTAGTAAGTTGAAAATTGATTAATGACCACTGTCATTGACAACGGGTTTTGTGCTTCTAATTACAATCTACAAAAATAGGTTTTTTGGAGGAATGTTTTCTATTGTTTTGGCAAGTAAACGCATAATAATCGGGATACTAAATCGCTTCAAGACGAGACAAGACCCCTCCGCTGCGCAAATGTATTTCCAGGCGGGAATTCATATTCGTTTATAAAAAAGTAAACATTCTTGTTTAGTGGAATGCATTTCGTCTTCAGCCCCCTAGCCTCAGAAGGACTTCCCTTGTTAAGTTGACTAATGGTCTGTTCTGCATTGGAACTTCTCTTACATCGAAAATACGAAAAGTCTATAATAGTGCATAATAGTTCACTTTATTTGAATATAGTTTAACATTGTTCTTCCAGGGTTCATGTTAAGCGCACGGAGCAGGTAAGCAGTCTGGTTATGACCGTCATTGCGTTGCCGCAATGGTTTATCTCGATTACATGAAAAACATGGCACAGTGGCAGAGTATACAGTAAGCTACATTTCCAAGTAGCCAAATGGTTACATAATAAAAACATAATATTAGAGGTTCGTTGGTAGCAGGCCTACAAGCAAACACCGTACAGAAGGAATTGTGCAGATTACATCGTTAGAGCCTAATCCTTTGTGGTATGTGCTATGTTCAGAGCACCCACATGTGCCTGTATCCTGCATAATGATATGCATGATGCTTCATGTCTTTTCCTGACTAACACTTAAAAACCAAGTTATGTGCAAAATACCTAGGGCTGCGTTCACTCCTCTCAATGAAGATTAAAAATCATAAACCTCATGTTCTCACCACCTCTGCTAAGCCTGTGTTCCATGACACCAGGTCACAACTGAAACTACCCACTACATAGTTTGAGTAACTTTGTTCATAGTATGAATCTTGTAGGAACCCAACCCGTTCAGTTCCTGCTTTGAGAAAGAGTTGTGCTCATTGTTGTCTGTGTGCTGTGTGACATTCAGTTAAATTACCAGTCCAGACAGGAGGCTGCTACACGTGTGATCAGGTGAGACCATACGGCTTACAAGCTGTGTGCCTGGAGTTGTTCTTCTGTTGGTGTTTGCAATGTGAGGCTGTTCGGTGTTAGCTTGCTAGTTTTGGACAAACACTCCATAATGCCTCTAAGTATTGTCGTATTATTTGTGTAATCAACATTTACAGTTGTATTTGTTTGCCTTGCTTGTAAAAGCAAAGTGACACTGACAAATATCTCACAATGTCTCTAGAATTGCAAAACTGTTTTAAGTCTACCAGTCCATTCGTCTTCCAACACCATATCACAATTCAGGACTAAACACTGTCAGTTAAATTAACAACATTAGTTATTTGGAACAGCCGTAGCAGCAGAAGGATAAATTCCCAGACCAGTTCAGGTCAGGTCATTAACCGTGGAATATTGTTTTCCTGCTTTGTTTTGTGACACTGCAGCATTCAAACATTGCTCTGCGCGATGTCTCTGCGTACTACATACTGCAGGGGATTGTTCAACTGACTGTGAATGAATCTGTGTTAAAAGTAGGTGGGAACCATTTGGAGTTCTTTGAGTTCTCAACCCATCTTCACCTAGGGTTATCATCATCTATTGCATCCCAGGGCAGATGATTCAGTACAGGGGAGTGGAGCAGCTCTCTTCTCCAGCCGGGTGGAAATGGAAACTCAAGGAAAACCTGTAAAATCTTGGCACCAAAATCTCAACAACCTGTATCAACATATTTATACTAAGGAACCCCTAAAGTCCCACAAGGTGATATTTTTTATCTTGTGCCCATTACACAATTTTCTTGTGCGCTCAAGTTATTATCTTGTGCGCTCAAGTTATTATCTTGTGCGCATTACACAATTATCTTGTAGGGACAATATAATAATAATTTTTGGGAACAAGGGAAGCATCTTGATAAGTAACTTGTTTCCGCAAGATAATAACTTGTGCACACAAGATACAAAAAATATGACCTTTTATGATTTGAAGGGCTCTGTAGGATTCTCATATCAAAATGTCACTAATTCAACTCTCTTCTCTCCCCCTGTCCTCTACACTCCCACCCTTCCCTCTGCTGGCTAGCTCTTCTTCTTCTCCTGTTTGGCTGGACAAATGTGGGACAGGATGAGATCGATCATGTTCTTCACAATGTCTGGGGGAGGGTGCAGAAGGTGGGGCTGGGTGGGGTGCGCCAGAGTCATGTCCCACGCGTCCAGCAGCACCACCCCCCGCAGGCTGCGGAACATGGCCCTCAGTACTGAGTCCAGCTGCACAGAGAACCAGTCGCTGTTGTACAGGCTGACCTCCGGGTCTAGCTTCTGCGGGTTGGCTGTGCGCACCACCACCAGCGTGCCTGGCGCCCGGTCCAGAAGGCGGGCTAAGGCGCGGCGGATGTGGCGCAGTCGGCGCAGGTACACCTCTACGGGGAATGTGCTGAAGTGCGACCAGATGCTCAGAGCCACAATGGTGTCATGGCCGCCTGGCAGGCCGTCAAGCTCATTAGCCACGTAGCGTAGCTCGCTGGAGGAGACGGTGGAGAAGCGGATGGGCGGGCCGTGGCAGCGGTACTTCAGCATGATGTTATGGACGCTGTCTACAGCCATGAAGGGCCCCACATTCTTTGGGCTGTGGAGGTTGATCTCCTTCAGTTCTGGAGGTTGAGGGACAGAGAGAGAGAGACCAACAATGATGGAAAGAGAGAGGGAGAGAAAAAACAAAAGTGAGACAAGTTGCAAAGTGAACGTGTGCATGCAATATAAAAAATGCATTGCTGAATTTGAAAATATGATGAGAGGAAAAACCCATTTCAGCATTGTGCAGATCAGTGCTGACCTGGAACAAAGGCGTTGAGGTACTCAAACCACTGTCGAACAGTAGAGTCTCCATACATGTAAAACAGTTTTCCTTGAAGACACTGGGTAATGGCGGAGGAGTCATTGAACTGTTGCATTGGGCTTCCAGCTAAAGGTCTCCAAGAACCCTGGTAGTAATACCCAGACGGCAGGAACTTTTCGTCTCTGCGAACCAAAGACTGCTCTGTGGATGAGAAGGAGAATTAGGACTCTGCTGCATGCATGCACATGTGTGGACACGCACACGCACGCACGCACACAGGCACACACACGTACATTTATGTTAAATATACACCTGTCACAGATTACTACACTTTGATTACCATTATTAAAACACACACACATATATTTAAATACACACAAGTATACACACACACACACACATAACAACATGGAAAACAGCTTCAGGTTATTGTAAATTATAACTACCATTACTCTGGACCTGTTAAATCATTGTCCAGTTCAATATTTTACTCAGAGATCTGACCTTGACATTTGCTCCCCCCCCCCCTTCCTGTATCCTTTGTCCTTTTCCAACAAAGCCTGTGTTTGGTCACTCCTAATTCAACTAAATTGTTACTTTGTCCCTTTTAATAGAGATGCTCTTTCTCTTACCTTTCACTGCGGGCAAAATAGTTATGTTGTCCATCCCAAGGGCTTGGACCGGAGCTTTGATGGTAGAGCTGTGACAAAAGATGACAGAAAATCATCTTATCTTTCACCCCAGTTCCCTGTCCCACAGTGGCGAGGTAATAAAATATGTGACAAACATTTAAATAGACTGCGCATTGGTTAGCCAAAGGTGACACTGGCAAATAAACGTCACTCAGTATATATCTTTGTTCCTCAGAACTGTCCATTAGATGCACTTATCTAAAGCACTATTGGCATTAATGCCCAAAGTACAGAAGGTTGATATCCTTGTAAAATAAGACTATATCGAGTTTCACCTTAATTCATCACCTATTAATGTACTCAAAATCAGCTGATGCCTGGATTGTTCCATCACCCAGTTTTACTGCCATAATTTGAACATGTCGGATGGACATGGGTGATTAGACAGTGCTTTTATTTCTGCTTCACAATATTAACAAGCGCATTCGTCAGTGACCCACTGTAACAATGAATTTGCGGCAGACAGAATAATATTTCTAGTTCAGTTCATAAACTGAAACCAAATGTCTGACTGTAAGACTCAGCTCAGAATAAAGAGTGGAGGATGGAGGTACCCACATATACCCATACCTCAAGAACAGCATTGACTCTGTGGTGGTGAGAAGGTGTTTCTTGTAGCCCCCTTTGGCATGGTTGATGCGCGTGTCGCAGTCCAGCATCCTTGGTTTGTAGCAGTACCAGGGCTCACCCGTGTGCGGATCTGTGTAGTTACACAGCGCCGGCTGACGGGGTCCGGTGGGAAGGCACAGGTTGCAGATGGTGGTTTCGGAGAGGAAGCCGGAGCGGAAGAGGCTCTTAAAGAAGACGCGGTCCGGCCTCTCCTCCCTCAAGCGCCGCAGCACGGCCACCGCCTCGCTTGAGTGCACCAGCGTCACCTCCACCTGCGCAGCCCCCGCCCACAGCAGCGGGAGCTCCACCGCGTACAGGCCATCCTGCCGGTCCACAACCCAGCCCGATGCACCGGCGCCAATCTCTGGGGAACGGATCCGGGCCAGTAGGAAGTCCCCGCCATACCTCTTGGGCTGGCCCAGAAAGTTCTGTATGTGGACCAGCACTTCCAGCTTGCCGCCCACCCGCCATGTGGCTTGGCCCGAGATGGCGGTGGGCGGCTGGATCACAAAATAACTTCGAGCCGGATCGCTGCTCTGGCGGACCGGCACCCCCAGCGCAGGGGGCTCAGGCCAGGAAATGGACTCCAGGAGGTAGCGCTCCTCATGGGCCTCCTCTCCAGACGCCTCCTGGCCCAGGTTGGGACAGTAGCTGTGATTCTGGTCCAGAGGCAGGAAGGGTCCAGAGGGCTTGAAGGCCGAACTGATGCTGCTCTGGAGCTGGTAGAGAGAGGACACCGACTGGCAGTTCCATCTCTGTGAGAGGGGGATGAGGGTGAAGGAGGAAGAGAGAGAGGGAAGGGGAAGAGGGAGGGGTGGGTGAAGGTGGAGAGAATGGAGTGAATACGAGAGGAAGAGGGGAGAGGAAGGGAAGAGACAGGGAGGGAGATAGAGAGAGAAGGGTGGGGGAGGAAAGAAAGGGAGAGGTGGAGGAGGGAGAAGAGAGAGGGGTAGAGGGGAGCGAGACAGTGACGAGAGAAGAAAGTGAGGAAGAGATCAGTGTGGGAGATAAGCATGTGATGTGAATGATGTCATTCTATAACCTCTAGCTTTTCTCTCCTTCCCCTTCTCCCAGTATCTGGACCCAGCACCCACCACCATTTTCAACTATTTGATAAATTATCATTGAGTTTTCACTTACTCTTATTATACACAATCCAAACAATCCATAATCCACACACATTTTGTTAGTACTTTACTGTTGTGTGAGCCCTCTTCAAGTGATGTGGCACCACATAACAAAAGTAACAAGTTCAGTTTTATGAGTAACAGTAACATTACTTCTCTACTCCCTCAGTCTTTCTGCCTGTCTAATAACATGAAAGCAGGGTCTTTCCTCACCTCCAGAGAGTGAATGTTCCGCAAGAGAAAGATGACTCCTGACAGCGCAAGGACGAGGAAGATGGGGGCATATTTGGACAGGTTTCCCCCCATGGCTGTGTCCATACTCTGCCATCCTCCCTCGCGACATCACATCCTGTTCTAATGATGCCGACTCCAGGACATGGTGAAGCCTCCCTCCACTTCTGTCAACAGCAGGAGTCTGTTGTCATGTTCTGGGGGGGAAAAAAAACATAAAATATAAAGCATCACTTACATTTACATGTGATAATTTGGTACCCTGCTTTAACCACAACGTGACTTCTATATATATACTTATATTATATATTTGTAGTGTGTGTGCTCCATGGGAACTGAACCCATGGCATAGGCGTTGATAACATACTGCTCTATGAGATGAGCTACTGCAACATTAAATGAAGTTGAATGGAGCCAGCATGTTCATTAAACGCCTTTTGTGAAACAGCATTTCCCCTCACATTGTTCACTGTAAAAAATAAAATAAAAAGATAGCATTGGGCATCGACCTAGCCTTAAGCACTGGTGTACTACTTGGCAGTGGGGCAATTTCACACTCAGCCAAGCTTAATTTAGAACAATTTCCAACCACAACCGAATGATAACAAATTGTACAAGACAGTTGTACACGCCTCAGCCTCAGGTGTAACGTTAGAAGTGTATCAGTTTATTCAGGATATAGATAACATACCAAATAACCGTTATTTTATTTTTTTTATAACGGATCGAAGACACGTAGACTCCCTAGGCAAATCCTGTTTGCAAACCAAGCAGAAACTAAAATTAGAGCCGACCTCTGAAGAGGTATACATAACAGATAACATCAACCGCTTGCCCATGTAGTGCATTGCCAGTCGGGGTGCAATGCACCTTTACTCTGCCATAACTCGTCACGTTGGCGATAGGGATGTGTCTGTGGCTAGTCAGTTTAATGTCCTCTTCGCAACCGAGCCATGGCATGAACCCTGATATTTCCTATCAGTCTGTCATTTCAGTTATAATACAAGCTATACTCAAGGGACCCGTCGTGTTGAAGCTACAGTAGCCTACGACCTCTGCAAGGATTTGCGATTATAATATTACTATTCTGCGTGCACATAAATCCTGTTACCAATCTCTCGCAGTCCAACAGCTACTCGTGGGGTAAAATATTCCTAAATCGTTTGAGTTTAATTGTCTGCTACGAAGAAAGATAGCCCACCTTGCGAAGAGGTGTTGTGGTAAACGTAGACGTCTGTACTGACTTCTGCAGCTCCTCACCCGGAGGACGGTATAGAGACTTTTGGAGGACCGAGTTTACATAAGTCGCCTTTGTCTCTCCATGTTTTATAGAAGCCCAGCTGAGCTGCCCGAGTCGTACTACGCAGTGCACACATGCAACCGCATCTAGTGACGTCACACATGATCCCTCCCCTTTTTACTTTTCCATTCAGGGCCATCATGTTATGATGGACCTAGATAAATATGAGTTAATTGCTCAGTAAGCAACGCAACAAATGCATTGGTTTCATGAATCACCAGAATGGACATATTATCTAGGTTCATGTTTTTTTTTTTTTTTTTGCAGGAGACTATACTATACCCTGCATTGAAATGATTTTATGGAAAGCAGACTGTTTAATTTTCCTGTCCCTCGAGTGGAGTGGACATAGAAACTGGGGTTTGCTCTAGCACATGGTGGACAGTGACGTGTGACAGCTTCATGTAAGTTTCACAGTGGCTCAAAATCCCTCAAATGTAGAACAGCTATGATCCCTGTCTGGTGTGGAAGAGAATACATTTTCTCCTCGTTACTTCTTCTTTATGTGTCTTAAATATCATCAGAAGGAACTAAATTACTGCTAGCTAACCTGGCGACAGTCGCTTACTGACTAAGACGCGTAGAGCACAACAGTAACTCAGTATTATTAATACCGTAAATGCTACATGTCATGTTTTCATGGTACATTTACATGATATTTCCTGTCGGCACTTTCATTACTTCAACATCCTCTTCCTACACATTACAGCTTTCAAGTCTTTACAAAAACATCAAGGAAGAAATACACATTAAACAACAGTGACCTCCCGTGGGGCAAAGCTATTGAGGACGAAATTAGGTGTAAATCGAAAGTCTGATAAACTGGGATTCTCTTTGCATCAGTGAATCAGAATCATTCAGTGTTGATCATCAAAGTCACACGATCAATATGTCCAATCTCCATTAAATATTGGTCGCCTTGTACACTCTATTGAGAGATAAACCACAGTATAGAAATACTCCGGTGCATTTAAGCATGGATAAAAAGCTCACAAAATATGTGTAAATCAATGTTGATGAATGTTTTAAGATAACAACAACTCATTATCTTTGGCAAACAAGGCTGTTTAACGGTTGTGTAACGGGTTGATTTAAAGTATTTGTCGCCCTCTATTGGAACACATCTTGTGACTGACATCAGTGAACATCATCAAACCCGTGAATAAAAAAAATAAGCATATGAAATAAATTACATTTGCTGGTTATTTTGCTTTGTTATAGTGCTAAACCTTAAATTAAGACCTCCTTTAGCCTCCCTTCTGTCTGTAATTTGATAAAGAGCTGGTACATACTGGAAGTACATAAGTTTAACTTTCCCTTCAGATAATTCATAATGCTTATTTTTTTATTCACGGTTTTTTGGGGGACACTGATGTCAATCACAAGATGTGTTCCAGTAGAGGGCGACAACTACTTTAACTCAAAAAGTCATTAGTGGGTAGGCAGTACAACTTGGGATTTTATGTTATTTTTGATTTATTGTCAGTGTTATGTTTGATGTTGTAAAGCCTTTTTCACTCTGGCTGGGGGGCTGCCAATGGAAACTAGCCTTTTGGCTATAATTGGGTGCATTTATATTTTAATGTTCATGAATGTACACTTTCCCCTCTTGATAAACGAATGGATTGATTGAAGTAAGACATAAGGCCCTGGTTTATGTGCTACCACCTTTAATTTATAAGTAATCATATCGGTCATTAAACAGAGACTTACGTACATATATATTTTTAAATGGGAAATTACTTTCAGTTTTACATTTTAGCTACAAGAATAAGGCTTAAATAGAAAACTGATTATGAGGTTTAGAGAACAAGAGTTACTCAATATTATTGCCACCTACGGTTAAATACACATGTACTTACTGCTTCGGCCATGTCTTCATGGTACAGGGGCACAATTTACATAGCTATTAAATTCCTGTGAGTACAGAAATTACAAACAATAACTCATAGTCTTCAACATCCTCTCCCTTCACATTACAGTATTCCTCACCTCCTTACAAACACATCAAGGGAAAAAAAAAAGATTTATTCACTGGCGATGTACCATAGTGCAAAGCTACAGAGGACGACATGAACTGTAAATTGAACATTTGTTGATCTTAAAGGTAGAGTCCACGATTCTGGCAAGAGGCTGTTCATGTTTGAGCTGAACAGCCAACCAAATGACACCTCCTGTCCGAGCATCTGTAGCAGCATTTTGATTGGCTGGAACAGTGTATGGCACGGCCCAAGCTACTTTGGCTTCCATTTAAAGAAACAGGACTGTACAACACCCAGGTTTAGTTTTTTTTAGCACACACACACACACCTAGTGGTGGTGATCAAATAATCACAAACTGGAGCTTTAGGAGTAATCTCTTGTTACTTCAGTGTGCCTTAGTCCTGCATTGTTTTGGCCTTATAATGATTGATTTGCCATGATCCGTTTCTACAGTAGAATACAAGAAAAATATTGGGAAAAACACAACTAATCTAAAACTGTCTACTTCATTAAATCATTAACAACAGATGTATAATAATAAATAAGTATGATGAAAGCTGACACTTTTTCAAATTTATTTGGAGACATTCTTGAAAATAGCATTCAGCGGCTGTCAAGCCTTGAGCTTCCGAGGAATTGTTCTACCATCACTATACCCTATTCAAACTTCTGCAACTGATCATGGAAAACCATGAATACTCCCTGAAGTCCACGGATGATTGAGACACCATTCTAATATTTATTTGGAGACATTCCAGAAAACAGCATTCCACAACTCCCTAACCTAATGGTTCAGAAGAATCTTTGCACTATGCAATGTTAGAATGCAATGCGAACAGATAGCGGGAAACTAAAACTTCCCTCAAGTACATGATATATGCTCAATTAATTTAGGAATATACAGTCATAAAACATGTCAATGTATTAAGTTACGTTTTAAAAAGTGTCAAAATGTTGTGCGTTGAGGACAATAATTTTTTAGCAGGTGTGTGTTGGTGAAGAAGTATGCAACTTGGCTTTAACAATTGACTAACATGATCTCTGGTGTTGAGGTCAAAGAAAGAAAAAAAAAATACTGATGAGCTCTTTTTGTGTCCCTTTTCTCCAGGACGAATCTAACTTGTGGAATGGAGTGTTGGGTGGATATCTGATGCGGATGATGAGTGTTTAAAGGAAAGGTGCTGGACTCCCTTTCGATCCAAGGGATCAGACTTGTGAGGTTCTCGTCTTCAGTCTTCAAGCTTCAACAGCTTTTGCTTTTTGTTCTTGTTTGTACCTGTGAAAAATGACAAATACATCATATGACACTGTGATCCTATTCAAGAGGCATTTTTTAAGAACTAAAGTGTTAACATTGACTTTTGACATGGCATATACACAACCACTAGGGCAGGAAATACAACATGGGAACAAAGGCGGACCCTGTTGGTCGTCTTATTATGCCAACTGACAAAATAACGTGTCAAAACAGATTTTTTTATGCTTTAACGGCAATGGGAAGGTTGTGCAAAACAGATACAGAGACGAAGCGGCATCATCACCACATGCGGCATGAGCGGCCCTTGAGTGGAAGGGGTACGCAGGCCTGCACTATAGACTCAAACAAAGGACCAGTTTCAGTCAAAACAAACACCAAAGACGTCTCTATAAGAACAATGGGTGCCTGCCATTTGAACACAACAGTGTGACTTGATAACCATAATAGGCGTGTACAGCTATAGGCACACCCTGCATCCTCAAGGTCCTGGATATAAGTGAGTATTAACAGATCAAACTGTGCCCTACATGGAGCAATGCCATCATCATATAAGAGACAAGCATATCAAAATTGTGCGTACACAAGTGTGACCTTCCATGATTTACACAGGATAGCCTTATTTAACATCCCTTACCACTGTAAAATTATATAAAATCCAGTGACCTTTGTGTGCCGAAGGCAGTGAAAAACCACAGTATGCTCACGGCAGTAGGTCTCAATGAACCCTGAACCCTTACTGGCTGTTTTAGTCCACCGAAAACACTTGCACAAGCACCCCACTGAGATTCAAAGAAGAGTCCATTGAGAGCCTTGTCCAAAAGGGACACAATCAGAATGCTCAAAGGGGCCTATTATGGCGTCACTATGGAGACTACTGTGCAATGGATGGCAAAGAGGGTAACTCACTTAAATATTCTGTACAGTTGGGAGGATCCACAACCACCAAGAAAGAAGTTGACACAAAATAGGTTCCAGTTCTTGGGTATGATGACCAAGGAGTACCTGGACCAAACAAGTCCTAGGGAACCATTAAAGTAGGGTATTACAGATAGAATTAAGATACATAAACCATCAGAAAGAAACATAAAACAGTTATGCTGTACACAATACCTGTGACATTTAACACAATTACTTTCAATTTATGTAAGTCTTTATAGTCTCTTAATCTCAATTAAAAGCAGATCATCTGTAATTACAGGGCATAAATCTTCCCATACAACAGATGTGACATTGTGTCTAGGCAATGAGCTGAGCAAAAGCAAATCAAGACTGTCTTGCCTTGAATGCCTCTTCAGTTAAGGGCACATTTAGTGTTGGTGTTAATTTAATTTTTTCTGCTATTTTTTTTATAGCTGGACCCAACATCATATATGAACACAACCAATATAACGTTATCTGTATCAATATGAATGTCAATATAATATTAACAAACTATGTGGACACAAAAACTCTTGTAAAGAGGTCTCCTCTGCTGATGTGGTTCTGTACCTGTAGCTGTCAACACTGCAGACTGGGGTAGACTGAGTTTCTCAGCAGGTCGGGTCATATCAGCAAACCCAGCCGCGACAAGGCCCTGTGGAACACAGAGAACGTACAGAAAGAACACAGAGAACTTGTAAGGCAGCTAATCAAAGTTACTAGAATAATTTTTACACTCTTGTCTTTATCTAAAAACCTGGGGCCGTATTCACAAAGAATCTTAGGGCTAAAAGTAGCTCATAAGTGGCGAATTTAGGAGAAACTCCTAAAAATAATGGGCGTGTCAGTCTTAAATTTAGGACTCCTATTTTTTTTTACTAAGAGCAATTCACAAAATATTTTATCCCTAAAAGTAGCACCTAAGTCTAGGACAGCTTAAAACTCCTCATGAGGACTCCTAAGTCACTAAGACCTATTCACAAAAAGTCTTAAAATGGCTGAAGCCAGACGTAACGTGTTGGAGACAATGAACGACTCTGAATTGTTGAGAAGATATCGTTTAAACCGTGAAGGCATCAACATTTTACTAGAATTAGTGCGGGATGCAATCACGTCTCCAACTATCCGAAACAACCCAATCAGTCCGGAAGTTAAATGTTTGATAACATTAAGATTTTTGGCTACGGGGAAAATTCAACTTTGCAACGCAGACGACTTCAGAATATCGCAATCATCAGTAAGCCGATTCATTCATCAAACAATCACCGCACTCTGTAGACCACACATTGTACAACAGTTTATCCGGTTCCCTTTGGACAATCGCCTACTTCAAAGGATCAAGGTCAATTTCATGGCGTTTGCAGGAATGCCCGGTGTCGTGGGTGCCATCGATGGAACACACATTAAAATAATTGCTCCATCCAGAGATGAGGACGTCTTTGTAAACCGCAAAAAGGTACATTCAATTAATACACAGATAGTGTTTGATCCAAATTTCACAATCATGGATATTGTTGCGAAGTGGCCTGGATCTACTCACGATTCGCGCATTTTAATGGAGAGCGCGGTCTGCGCCAGCTTTTTGAGCGGCACCATGTACCTGCTGGATGCCACTTGTTGGCTGACAGTGGCCATCCATGCAAGACATGGCTTTTGACACCCTTCCTCAATCCACAATCGGGAGCACAGTTGAACTACAACATGCAAGTATACGCATGAGGCCTATTTTGGTGACACAATACCTGTAGCCGCGACGGCTCTTTTAAAGTCCACTCCGCAATCTCCATCCTACATTGTGACTGGAGCGCATACCACCGCTTCTCGCAGTCATCGACAGAGCGACACACGGCAGGGAATGAAGCATTTATGTTAACACATAAGTCCTCCCATGCCTCACGCATAGTTTGCAGGGTGCTTTAATTATTACTTCTTTGATTTCATGCAATTTCCGTGTTTTTTCGGCAATTTCTCTTTCTCTTAACGTGCAAAGCGTCATTCTCGTTGGATGCACAAACTTGTCATCATGCGTGTGCATTCTGCTAAGTGCACTGTCCATAACTATTTAATATGACTTCATTTGAAGCCTAGGTTATTCTCTTATTTTCTGTTTATTTAGTGGGATCGTTAGGGGGATGTTAGGACTGAGTTTTTAATGAGAGAGCCTGTCAACAACCAATCACCGTCCTCACCCCTTCTAAACTCGTGCATGAGAAGCGACGTCATCCATAGCAACGGAGTTTTTATTTTAAGCTTAGGAGTTGGTATTATCCTTAGTATGAGTAGGTCTCAGAGCCGTTGTGAATCACTTTTAAGAAATTACTCCTACGTAAAAGGTTTTAGCGCGAGTTAGGAGCACTCCTAGTGGTAAGATAAAAGGCTTTGTGAATACGGCCCCTGGTTGTTAAATGCACCGAATAAGTTTACACAAGCCTGGATTGAGTTTTATAATGCATTAAAAAACTATTAATATGATATCAGTTAATGATCAGCATCTGATATGGATGACCAGCTGTACATGTTTGGATTAAACAGTGAATTTACAGAGTAGATGTTGGTATGTAGTGTTGCTTTTCCTTACCCATTTGAACATTGGGGCCCAGAAGAATACCGTCTTTGGACCTATGGACAAGAGGTAAACACAAATATTCCTTCAATAAAAATCTTTTAATGCCAGGCATGCAGTGACCATTCAAGATTTGAACACCATCTTTCTGGAACTGATTTGTTGACAAGTCACATTTCTCTCTGATGCTGGTAAGTTATCACTGCTCCTAAACTTCTCTCTGATGCTGGTAAGTTATCACTGCTCCTAAACTTCTCTCTGATGCTGGTAAGTTATCACTGCTCCTAAACTTCTCTCTGATGCTGGTAAGTTATCACTGCTCCTAAACTTCTAACAAGCCGTTCATGAGGAGAAACAAGCTTAACAAGTAAATCCACATGTGGGGAGTAATTAGATCACTGTGCAATAACATTCTGAGTTTAGCTGAGCCTTGGGCATTTCAAGACCACAGTCTCCCACAGAAATCACCATGAGGCACAAACTCATATCTGGAAAAATGTAAACAATTTCCCACAAGAGCACAAGCTCTGAATGGTCTCATCAATGTTTAACAGAGATGCCTAGAGAGCACCAACTACCTCTTCAAACTTCTACATCATGCACATAATCCCTGTTTGAACACAGCTCCTTCCCATATCTGGGAAAATAATCCTGATAAAGAATTACAATGACCGTGGTGGCAACCTTGAAGACGCTGTGTTTTGCTGCACTACATCCAGTTACCCAAATTCAAGTCTGACTAAAGAGGAAATGGAGAGCCACTCCTCCTACAGGTATGGAGGCTCACCAGAGTTGTCAAGTCAAATGTATTTATAATCAAATAAAAACAGAAACAAAATCGTCGCCAAGCAATACAAAAAAATCCTCTGTTGAAGAGTCAAATGACCAAACGCACATTTGCTTAAACACTGCTGTAGGCTTACATTTTGGCGGACAACTGCAGTCAATGCGGGAAGGTGCCAGCTCATTATGAATGCCTGGCCTCAAGCCATTCAGCTGCCATGAAAACATTCTCATGGTCACCTTAGATGGTAAAGGTGCCAGTGGCTTCAAGTAGTGGGCACACAGGTCGAACGGAGCAAAACAGCCGTCACCACTGATAAACCATGGTAAAGGAGGTCGAGTCAGACAAACTATTGACTGCGTGGTAACGCTATTCTCTCAGTGATACCGCAGAGGGTCGCAGAATCAAACGTCGCCAATAGCAAACACCTTTTGATACAGAAGAGTTGCGTCGTTGTGACACTACCACAGCTGGTGGCATGATCTGCCGCAGACCAGAGGGAGAAGCGTTGCTTAACACATTTCACAAGAATCACCATCTTGCTGCCCATGGACTTTTATACACTGCTAATTATGATTTATCGTAAGGTTGCAGTTGGAATCGCTAATTCCGTAACAAAATTTGCACCGACGTACAAAGTTGAGTAAACACTGACGTTACTTCACATGCACATTCATCACAATGCAACTAGTCGCGTTTGTCTAGCAGCCTAGTTAGTCCTAAGGACAAAACGAACCTAGCCTTGTCCATCTATGGTGATGGACGTGTCTTTTTAAGTTATGAGTCTGAATAGCGTTAATACGTTAATATTTTAATTGTTGCTTATTAATGAAACTGTTGCTAGCTGGTAATGTGGACAGGACAACTGGCTAAGCAAAATTCAATAGCTGGGGCCCATTGAGTTCCAACTTGGTAGCTAACGTTAATCACGAGGCTAGACAGAGTGGTATCAATTACTTTTTAGGTGTCACACTAATAGCATTTGCATTTACGCTACCTGCTGGATGGTTGTAGAGGGGTCTCAGTTTAGCCGGTAATACATGTTCGATCTTGTCCAGGATCCGGTGGTAAGATGCTCTCATCAGTGCCATGGCAGCTAACGTTGACGTTGGTACCTAGCTAACTAAATTAGCAAAATAAATGAAAGCTAACAATCTAAACCTAACGCCCGACTCAAAATTAAGGGCAATGGTCTTTCCACCACTGCACAGTATCTACGCTGTCCTGTATCTTCTTGTCTATAACATATGGGTCGGTCAGACAGTGTCCAATGACAAAGTCTTCAGTTTCGTCCTCCTATCGACCTTCCTGTACCACACAGTAGTGATGTACCATGCTAGGCTAAGCTAAATTAAGGACTTCATCACAAGGTTACTGTCAACAGGGCTCAACTGAACCCATAGGCTCAACCTACATATAGTGCCTCCTCATTGGTTCACTATACCAGTCCTCCTTAAACAATTGGCTTAAAGGTCTTCTAGAGGGCGGGACATAGGACGGATGCACTGTCTGAACTATTTTGGCGTTAAACCGACCAATTTAAAACCAATAATAGAAGCCTCTGTAGCCTCTCTGTGTTAAATCCAGTCTCTGGATGTTTTTGTCGAAGTTGTTTGGCAACTTTGTCATGTTTAACCTGCATATATATACAGAGTTTTGGCCCATTTCAGTAAACCACATAGATTTTATGCATATCCAAAAAAAGTATCTGAGTTGGTACCAGCTCCCTTCTACATCATAACTGAGTGGGTCTAATGAATTGACACTCTTTTGCTTCGAAGAATTACAAATTTCTTATCTTTTGTACGATTTTATTTCCTCTTTTTTTTTTGTTATTTTGTATATGAGGAGCATATCTGTCGACTGTATCCCAATATGAACATTAAAAGCTTTGATAGGTTCAAAGTCAAGAGTCTGTTCTGACCATTAGTTTTATTTTGGCAAATTGACCTATGCAGCCATTGAACGTCAGTCAGCCCTGATGTGTCTTTGCCATTGATTTCTGTAAGTGCAGATAGGCGGTGGCATATTTGAGTTACTGTATGTTCTTGTTAACATTTGAACGTACAGTCCGCGATTAGGTTTCGTATGGGATTAGAATTGCCAGACACAAACGATTTTCCCATGCTAATGTCAATTCACTGTAAGTGATTGCAGGGATTCTCAGTAAGACTGGCTCAGAGATAAGATGTCATGGTTTCAGTCATGTGTATAAGCATGACGGTGTTGTTTATAAAGTTCTTGGTAGCTGTTATTAAATCCTGCGTCATTGGATCGATACTCTTATTTTGTATAATTTTCACACAGTAATGGATTTAATTTGTAACACACTTTAAAATACAAAGAAGTCTCAAGGTGGTAAACAATCAATCACAATAATAAGAGAAATTAATAGAAGTGCTAAAGTCAGACAGAAAAATAGGATGTTGTAATAAATAATAAATACAATTAAAATAAATAACAAGATCATAATGAAATAGAAGAATATGTATTAAAAACAGAACAATTTGAGACAGAACAATTTTGTATTGTATATAAGCCATAATATAAATCGCATTCTCTTCTAGTTTAACTTTTATTTTATTTGCTAATTTCGTCAGACCAATGCAAACGTGTTTCAAGGTCAAATGTAAATAGCAAATCAAATAAAAGTTAAACTGCAATTCTAAATATCGCAAGAATGCGATTTATATGATGGCTTACATACAAATTGGAAACGTACCGGAAAATACCTCCATAAAAAGAAAGTGGGAAAGAGAGAGAAAATGATTAGGATGCCACTAAAAGGTATCACAAAATCCTCCATCTCAAAATGGTCAGGCCTGGAGAGCACCCAGTGCGCAGTTCGTACACTGCCATCTACCTCATGTGGAGGGTTGACTTCAGGGACCATCTTGTAACTGCCATCCATCTCTTCTGGAGGGTTGCATTCATGGACCACCTCCTCACTGCCATCCATCTCCACTGGAGGGTTGACTTCAGAGACCCTCTTATCACTGCCATCCACTTCTTCTGTATGGTTGACTTCAGGAACCATCTCACCAATGCCACTGGTATGGGTTTCTTGCCCATTTTCAATCGATAAGAAGTTCACAGGAAGCAGTAGATATCGATGGACTACCCTCAGTTTGCCTGAGTTGATGTCTTTGATCTTGTAGACAATGGATGTCAGGATTCACAGCTACAACTTCATACAGAGCAGAGTCCCATTTGTCCTTTTACCTCTTTCACAAAAAGCATTTAGTCACCAATGGCAAGTGGCGAACTCTTGAGCTTCCTGTTGTAGAGCCCGGCGTGTCGAGTCTGCTCTTTCTGACTGTGTTTCTGTGCAATCTGCACTGCTTCACGCAGATTTTTCTTCAGGCGTGACACAAACTCGTTGTGGTCAACCACTACGTCAACAGAAAGTACATGTCCACTAGGAGACAAGGGTGCCAAACATGAAATAGAAAGGTGCAAAGCCTGTCGTCTCGTGCTCTGTGCAATTGTAGCAGAATGTGAGTAGCTGCAGCATCTGGTGCCATTTGGCTTTGGACTTAGGAGTTTGGACTTAGGAGGCAACGTTCTTATCATGGATCCGAGAGTCCTGTTGAATCTTTAAGCCACACCATGTGGCCCATGGGGTGGTAAGTGTTGTGTAAGACTTTTCGATGCCTGATGACTTTCCATGACTTATTTTCCAATTACTATATTTCATCATGGAGATCATCCAGTGGGGAAAAATACTAAATGAATGTCATGTCAAAAGTATTCAAATATCATACAGTATGGAAATATACAAAATCAATGTCATATTGACACACAGCATACAATTCAAAACAACACTTCCATTTTCACATCTATTTTCAATGTTCGCGCAGAACACGCCCATAAAAAGGTAACACTACACTCGTGTGGTGGAAAAAGGTATTGCATGTAGCATGCAACATGTTGTACTGGCTAGCACTGTAATTCCACTACTTTTAGAGGTAAGAAGCATGTAACAAAGTATTCTCTGAAATCAAGAAACGCAGTTACAATTCTCGTAATTTAAATTAGTTCGTTACCCGCGTAACTGTCTTTTGTGAAAAATTAACACTTGCAGACAAGACGACAAGATAGGCCTGCTTTAGCTGCTTCTGATCTGACATCGCTGGACGTGGCGCAACGAATGTGCATTTAACCCAGAGGTTCCGCTAGGAAAATGTTTTGCCTTTTGCGGACATTTAAATTATAAGCCGGTCAAATATCTATTACAGCTTCTTAATTAGCCTATTGAAGAAAACTGACGACAGGCTATGTATCTTAAAGCATAACATAATCAGTTTGTATAGAATGCAACATGTTTATTTGCCCAAGTCTACAATGGGAAAAAAATAATGAAGCTGCTTGCAGCTAGCTTTCTAACTAGCGAACTAAGCTATCGCTAGGTATGACAACTAACTCTCTAGTTGAGAGAACATCCCCAAACAGTTATGGTTAATGACTAGTACCAGTGTTGGGAAAGTTCACTTTCTACATGAACTAGTTCAGTTCATAGTTCACACATTTTAAAATGAACTAGTTCAGTTCATAGTTCATAATTCAAAAATACCGCTTTCGGCCTCTATGCAACTTTGTCGCTCTCACACTTGCCAGGCATTGACAGTAAAATAAAGCACACGCAGCGATTTGAAACTGTTAAATGACTGTTAAATGTGTGTTTTTCGCCTGGAAGTCTCTAGAAATCTGGCACCTTATTGAACGAAATTAAAAAGAGTGAACGTGCCGTTCACAGACACCAGAATGAACGCGTTCACAGTATCGTTCATCAGGCAATAATACAGAACGTTCAGTTCGTTCACCAAAATTATGAACGAGTTCATGAACTTTCGTTCAATGAACGCGTTCAGGTACAACACTGACTAGTACATTACAAATGTGTCTGTAGACGACTACTAGTTCTTTTGATTGTCGTCGAGAGGCTGTATTGGGGAATGCTTTAACCTGCCAGACGCGCTTGCTGTTTAGGCATGTGAATAACTCCAGTGACTCATAAGTCCGGAAATCCAGTGTGTAAATCCTTTTTATTGTTCTTCTGGTAATTCGTCAGAGTCAGAACATTCATAAGTCCATATATCCATTAACTTTCTATTGTAAAGCAGCAGTTTGAATGCGGTCAGCAAAAGTAGGGCTTCCCCCATCACCCTCTTTCCGTTCATTACTACACTGAATTAGCAATTGATATAATGCGCTCTGCACTGTAAATTTTGACAAGTTGACTTTACTTAAAAAATGTATGCAAACTCATTGCCTTAAAATAAATAAGTTCAATGAACTTAGTAATTGTAAGTTAGTGCACCTTAATTGTTCTGAGTAAGCAATACTTAATTAACTTACAATTTTAAGTGAATACCGCTTGTTTAGTCTGAGTAAGTTACACTTACTAAGCTTACACTTCTTAAGTGAATACAACTTGATTATTTTAAGTAAATGATACTCAATTCATTAAGTAATTCACTCACAATTTTTAAGTGAGCACTACTTAGTTCTACTGACTTGTTTTGTGGTTCAGTTTGCAGACTGAAAATGTCTATACAAGTAGAATAAACATATGCAAAACATCTATCTAAAAGAAATAAATGAAAAGGTTGGTTTAGATTAATCAAAGAATGTATTTATTTTTTCTAAAAAAATATATATACTGTTTATATATATATGATAAACTTGACATTCATCTTGACAGTCATAATAAACATCTCATAAATGTAAACAGTGAATACTGACTGGACACACTAAAAAACATTTGATAAACTTGACAGTCATAATAAACATCTCATAAATGTTAACAGTGAATACTGACTGGACACACTAAAAAACATTTGATAAACTTGACAGTCATAATAAACATCTCATAAATGTTAACAGTGAATACTGACTGGACACACTAAAAAACATTTGATAAACTTGACAGTCATAATAAACATCTCATAAATGTTAACAGTGAATACTGACTGGACACACTAAAAAACATTTGATAAACTTGACAGTCATAATAAACATTTCATAAATGTTAACAGTGAATACTGACTGGACACACTAAAAAACATTTGATAAACTTGACAGTCATAATAAACATTTCATAAATGTTGACAGTGAAACAACTTAAACAGTGAAAATGAAAATCTATCTAAGAACACACACCAGGTGACCCGATTACCGTAGGCACCTGCACAGGTGCACACACCACGGCACAATTCTCACCATCACCAACACCTGTGCGCCCCAATTAGCATACACACCCACATTCACGCAACACAGAGAAAACGTCATTCTGACCTCAACATTCCGGCCCCTAATTATTACAGTCACCATACAGTAATAATTATGACACGTTACATGATCTAATGACACGATGTAAGCATTCATAGTCCATTATTGATTATCTTATTCCCTTTTGTGTGGGTGTGTATATATGCGTTTCCCTTTTTTCAGTCATTAGCCAGAGGTTACTAGCACATAGCCAAAATCAATGCTCAGTCATGTGTTCGAGTCATTGGCCAGAGGTTACTAGCACAATAGCCAATATCAAGTCCTGTCAGGTCATGAGGGTCATTGACCTCCTGAAGTAGGCACAGCTTTGTAACAGGCCTGCATACAAGGCTGGTCGGTGTCTTAATCCTAGCCTGACGAACAAGTCCATTCTTGTCTGGAATGGGCTCAGTAAAGGCATTTGCATGGTTATCCAATTCACCTCGTACGACTTCACGAGAGACACGCCCTTTCTAATCTGATGATTGTACGACTCACCTCTACCTGCATGGTTCTACGAGGGGCTGTGGAGATTACCAACGCTTTATTATGATGTTACAAGGCCATTACATCATCAACAACAAACTATAAAATCAGAAATCGTTTGTTTTTATCCCGTGTATTTTTAGTTAATGATCAGAGGCTGTTGTTGTGAAATGAATTACTAACGACAACGACCAAGCTCGCGGTTATTGTCGAATATTTTCTATTATTATACCACACAAACAGTTCTGCTTTTTTACGTCTACAATTCAGGTTCTTTACAATTTAATCATTTACACTGCATGCTCTGCTAACTCCGAAAACCAAGAAATGTTTTTATTATTGCTGTAATTAGACGACGTCTCCCTATGCTTTATATGCGGCGAGAGCCACGATGGAGCAAGGAAGAAGGGAGATGTCGGTTTTCCTCCTGCATCGCCACTGGTGCCCTTCATAGTTTTTTTCATTTTTACAAACTTGTCCCTGATCTTCCTCCAACTCCTAATGCACTCCTGGACCTCCAGCCCCAGGTTCCCAGCGATCTCTCAGCGATTTTTTAAAAACGGAGGTGCTGTCATGTAGGGAACGAAACAGGAAACGTCATTTTAGCCAGGGGTGTCGGACAGCTCGGATCGGATAGTGAGAAAATTCAAGCGGTGCTCCAGAGGCCATCCGACACCCTCGGATGGCTCTCCGAGGTGCTCAAAGGTGTGGTCCCACTTCAAGGAGGGCGTTTAAGGGCGTGCCTCGTGAGATCGGAGAGCACGATCGGACAAGCATGTGAGCACCTTAACTCTGCCGATGATCCAGGCACCACGAGGTGCCGAGTCGTCCACTATAAGAACTATATCTCCAGAGGTGAAGTTGCGCTTGACCCTTGTCCACTTTTGACATTCTTGTAGTTGTGGCAAATATTCTTTAGTCCATCGCTTCCAGAAAAGGTCAGATATGGCTAAGTCCATATGTGTACAGTCCTCTCTTGACAGTCCTGCATGTTCACTGGCATCTTGATGCTTGTCCTAGCATCTTGGTAGATCACGGTAATATTTGCCTAAAGGCCCATTCACTGTCCAACCAAGTCTTAATGGCATATGGTCCTTCGCCAACGCTGCAAATAACCTCCAAGGGCTCTAAAGCTCTGGGCATGTTCATGCCTATCAAAAGCTCCACTTCTGCTTCCAGTTTGGGTAAGTGAACATGCTTCAGGTGGGGCCAGTCTTTTAAATCCTCTTGTCGTGGGATGTTACACCGATCAACAGGCATTTTGTTTTGTGTGTAGAGCTTTGGCATGTCACAATATATATCAGTGTCGAGTCCAGCTATCTCCAAACCTGACAAGATGCAGCTGTCCACAACCTTTTCTTGTCCCACGGTGCGCAGGAGAATCTTTGTTTTTCTTCCAGAGAGGTTCAGTCTATCCATGAGACCTGCTGTACAGAAAGATACTGAACTTCCTTGGTCTAGAAAGGCATAGGTCTCAATCACTCTTTGGCTCTTTTTTAATTTCACTTTAACTGGCACGATTGCGAGCTTACAGTTTTGGTCACCGGCCCCAGTAAGGCCACTAGTCTGTACCGAAATTGGAGTGTTGTCTGCCCCGCTGCCAGGATTGCCTTTGTTCCTTTCTCTCCGGTACATGTGAAGTAAACTTGGGTGTCTCAAGCCACAGACTTTACATGAGAGGCGTTTCCTACATTCTCTGTTGATATGTCCAGAGCACAAGCAGCCAAAGCAGACACCATTCCTTTTTAGAAAGGCAATCTTGTCACTATGAGGCTCGTCATCCAGTATGGTACACAACTCTATTGTGTGGTCGCCTTCACAGTAGACATGTCGTTTCGTCAGTGTGCCTAGGACACTCATTCTCGGCCGATGTGACAGTTTTGGCAAAGCTGCTTTCTCTATGCCTTCTTTTGCCACCATCTTTGACTATCGCCTGAACTGGTGGAGTGTCACACACACTCCCAAAAACATGATCAGTTGAAATTTTTACTTGGCGTTCGAGGAAGACAACGATGTCAAGGAATGTGGCTCTGCGATTATGTCTCTCCAGTATATCACATGCTACTGTCCGCCACTTGTCTTTCAATTTATACGGCAGTCTTTTAATCACTGAGAGCATATTGGCAGGAATATCCAACTCCTGAAGACCTTTCACCTCATCCATTACATTACAACACCCGCGCAGGAAGAGGCTGTATGCTTGAAGAGCCTTCCCATCCTCCGATCTAATTAAGGGCCATGAATGAACTTTCTCCAGGTAAGCAGAAGCAATAATATACTTGTTTCCAAAGTGTTAGTATAACAGATTTCTGGCCTTGACATACCCAGCACCGTCAGTCATATGTTGGCAGCTTGCAATGGGTTTGTTAGACTCCCCTCTGGTGTACTGCACTAGGTAATGCAGGCGTCACTAGTCTTTGCCTCTACGACCTGTTCAAATGATCGCATAAACGAGTGAAAGTGCAAAGGACTACCATCAAATAGTGGAATTTCTCTCTTTGGGAGCAGTGAAAGATTTTGTTGCTGAACCAACATAGCTGTGATTAAGTTTTGTCTCTCCATTACAGACAGCATATACTGATTCCCATTGGGAGTTTGTACAAGCCCTGGGTGCAATCTAGATGGCAGAATGTCTTGGGTTGAGTTCCTTAAGGAAAGTTAAGTTTGAAGGTGTGTAAACTCAGCCCTTTCTACTGTTTGTTGCATTGCTCGGGGCATTAGATTTGCACCTATAGCTTCTCCTTTTCAATTATAGTGTTGAGGCACAAAAGGCTCAGTGTCAACATTAAGTGCATCAGGAGCCTTTTCTTTGGTTTTGAAGTATGATTCCATTCCATTCGACCTCCATGAAACAGCACTTGGCACACTGGATCCAGTACCAAGAACCTTCAGCTTTGCAATGGATGCAGCTATATCCTCTTTAAGCTGGAGCTGTTCCTTCCTTCTCCTCAGCTGCTCTTCCTGTTCCTCGAGCGCGTGCCGTTGCTTTAGCATGCTTTGACGAACACGTAGCGATGCAACTAGCTAGCTAGCTATTTTGTCTCCAGTGAGCAAGTGTGAACAAGCGGATTCGAAATACAAGAAATAACTCTCGACATCTCTCTTTTCTTTGCATTAACATATCTCTCTAGTATTTCGAAACAATAATATCAGTCCCTATAGAATGTTGTTGTTTATAATCAGTTAATGCTATCATAGTTTGACATGATTATAGTGAATGCATTGGGTGCCTTCCATTTCAACCCATTATTCAGTATTTATCATTTGATAATTATGATGTATTTCAAATGGCCCCCCCCAAAAATCCCCCTGGAGAAACACGGCAATTTCTTTGATACCTAGAAACGCTCCTGTTCCTGGCACATGTTCAGGATAAAAAGCGCGTGCGGGCATGAGCATTATGGTCACGCGCAAAGTGTCCCGGTTTTAGGTCCGGGAAATCTGGTCTAGGTAGATACTCTCCGCAGTCTCTCGCCAGAGAAAGAATACAAAATAAGAATAAAGAATCTTTGTAGGTTATAAGCTAGCCTCTACAGAGTTTACCACTGGCCACTAGGGGGTAGTATCCTAGCTAAGACACTGACCGGCTCAGTTAAGTTAGGAGTCGGCCAGATTGAAGAAGATGTGTAGAAGCTAGGCATGGTAGACATTACAGACGTTTCTGTTACAAAGGTTGGATAAAGCATGTTAACATAATTCATATAAGTCCACTATCATTCGTTGTTATCCTTATCATTTATCATTTTATATCATCATTATTAGGTTCCTGCTGATATTTATGTTAGGCATGTGAATGTAGAAATTAGGCTACTGGTTGTAGCTCATATTGTTATTTTGTGAATTGCTGCAGGACTTCTTCATCTTTGTTATTAAAAAAGTAACCTTACATTGAGGAGTGTATTTCTTCATGAAGAAGTCATGGTCGTTGTTGAATGTTCTGTTCCGGGCTGCGCTTTCATGACCAGAGATGTGTCCGAAGCGCTCGCCATTGCTCTATTGACAAATCACGGACTTGTCCATCAGCACCCACCGGCCCAAGTCCAAACTCCACAAGGCCCGAAACTTGATCGGCCTAGAGTCGACGTTGGCATAACGATAGAGGAATGGAACGTGTTCACCCGTCGTTGGGATGTCTTTCGCACCAGTTTAGGCATAGGGGCTGCCCAGGCCCCTTTCCAGTTATTTCAGTGCGCTGGACCTGAACTTGGAGACAGCCTGTTGAAAGCTAATCCCAACATCGACTCCGGGCCACTGGCGGATCTGATCACTGCCATGCGTTCATTAGCTGTCATTCCGGTGGCCACATGTGTCCTGCGCACTGAGCTGCTTCAGTTTCACCAGGATCGTGACGAAGCATTCCGTTCCTTCACTGCCAGAGTGCGAGGAAAGAAGGAGACATGCGCCTACACTGCAGTATGTGAATGTGGCAAGGATGTGGACTGTAGGATGCGGAATATACCGACCACATTATCCGCCACATTATCCGGAATTTATGACTCAGACATTCGTCGCGAAACACTGGGGATACCTGACATTCTGACAAAACCAGTGAACGATGTAGTTGCAGTCGTTGAAAATAAGGAGATGGCTTGCAATGCTCTCCCATCGTCCACTCTGTCAGCCGTGTCGTCATTCCAGCGCCTAAAGAAAGATCGTCAGGCAAGCCCAGCCCCGACCCCGGCCCCGACAGACAGGGCGAGACAAGCCTCGTGCCCGGACTGTAAAAAAACCTTTAAGGTCTTCACGGAGGGGTCTTGAGGATGGAACACCAAGCCACACTAGATCTGTATTGACTGCTATAGGCCGGAAGAGGCAACACCAGCCATCAACCAACAGTCAGCAGGCTGCCATGGAGTCAGTGCCAATCTCCCAGATTTTATCAGTTAAACTCAGGGCAAGCCCTGGCCGGCGCCACAGGGGCCGTCGCTGCTCTCAGACAGCACACAGCACTGTCAATACTCACACACCCATCAGGCTTAAGCAACACATTTTTTCCCGGGGTGAATGGAGGCGGGCCAGGCTGAAAGACCACCCCTGAGTCTTAATCACCATCTCCGGTGACAGGTCGGTCGGGCCGGAGGACAGTATCAAACACCGGGGCTCGGACAACAGGGTGCAGATATCCGCCATTGCGGACACTGGCGCACAATCTGATCTCTGGTCTCTAGAGGAGTTCCTCGCCTCCGGATTTTCGCGTGACGACCTGCGTCCTGTCAAACTTAGCCTATCGGCTGCCAACCGCTCCCCCATAGCCATTGAGGGAGCATTCCTCGCTAGGCTCTCAACAGTCCCCGGCGACAGTGGTGTGACGTCCTGCCGCTCGATGTTGTATGTGAGCAGCTCAGTTAGTGCAATGTATCTCTCCTACGAGTCGTTGCTTAATTTGGCCTCCTGCCTACGGACTTCCCATTGGGTAACAGTGGAGGTGGGCTCAGAGACGAGCGTTGCCATGGCGCTCGCGACACACCTGACAAGCCCCTGTCTGTGAATGCTACGAGGTCCACCAACAGTGGCTGCAAAGACCAGAATAATCCTCAGGACGCTCCGTGCTCATGCCCCCAGCGTACAGCCCCTCCGCCACGTCCTCATGCATTACCGTTCCCCTGCACACCGGAAAACAATGGTCGGATGAAGGATTGGCTACTCGAGAGATGCGCTTCATCTACATTCAACACTTGCCCTCATCGAGCCTTGCCTTGCCTGGCATTGTGTTAAACCCAGATACGTTTCAATTTGCTGAAAGGAACGTGGATTTTGCTGGGTTCAGGGTGTCGGATGCTACCATAGAACCACTCCCAAAGTACTTTGACGCCATCCGAGAATTCCCCACCCCGGACTCCACGATGGATATTAGAAGCTGGTCGTCCTCGTCAACCAGGTGGCGAACTACGCGCAGTTGCGCGATACTATGGCGCCATTCAAGCCATTCCTCAGCCCACGCTGCAAATTGTCATGGTCCCCGGACTTGGAGGAAGCCTTCCAAGTGTCCAAACTAGCCATAATTGGGGCCATCCGTGAGGGCGTGGAGATCTACGACATGCAGAGGCGCACCTGCCTCCGCCCTGACTGGTCCAGTCGTGGTATTGGCTACTTCTTGCTCCAAAAACATTGCAGCTGCACTTCAGGCATTCCGGACTCTTGCACTGGAGGAAGGAGGATCACCCTTGCCGGTTCTCGGTTCCTATCCTCTGCGGAGCAACGCTATGCGGCCATTGAAGGAGAGGCCCTGGCTGTGGCCTGGGGCATGGAGCAAACACGATACTTCACACAAGGATGTAACAACCTCGTTGTGGTCACCGACCATAAGCCCATTGTGAAGATCTTTGGCGACCATACGCTAGATGAGATAACGAACTCACGCCTGTTCAGACTCAAGCAGCGCACCCTGCCATGGTGCTTTGACATTATGTACTTTACCTGCCAGGCAAGAGCAATCATGCTGCGGATGCGACTTCGAGACATCCTTCCCTCTCTGGCTCTGCAAACGGCCTGTCTTTGGGGTCGCTGAGCGTACCTGACGCTGTAGAGTCAGCACTTATGGCCTCCATCCGTGATGCACAAAAAAACTTGGAGCCATCTCATGGTCCCTCCTGGCACGAGAGACGGCAGCTGACTCGTGCCTCGGCCACCTCCTGCACCTGATCAAGCACGAGGGCAGGGTTGACGTTAACGACCCTGTCCTGGCGAGTCTGTCGCCGGCCTGTGAATCCATCTATGCTCAAGATGGCGTCTTTCTATATCAATACTGTGTCGTGGTTCCACCGTCCCTCCGTGACAGCGTCCTTCGGCACCTCCATGCCGCCCACCAAGGTACTTCTGCGATGGAGCAGCATGCCCGTGCCATAGTTTTTTGGCCCAGAATGCCGAAGGACATCCGAGCCACCAGGTATGAATGCTCAGACTGTAATCGCAATGCTCCATCACAAGCAGCCACGCCTCCCCTGCCATCCCCACCAGCGTCGACCCCATTCGAGGCGTGTTTGCTGACTTCTTTGACAATGGAGGCCGCCACTACCTAGTCGTAGGGGATCGACTCTCGGGCTGGGTGGAGGTCCTAGGCTACACAGCAGGCACTGATCTTGGAGGCTCGGCTGGCTTGGTTCGCCACCTTCGGACGTTCTTCGCCACCTTTGGCGTGCCAGAGGAACTTTCAAGCGACGGTGGTCCAGAGTTCAAAGCTAGTCATACAGAGGACTTCCTCCGCTTATGGCTTGTCAGACATCCTGTGTCCTCAGTTGGATTGCCACAGTCGAATGGGAGAGCGGAGGTTGCAGTGAAGACTGCTAAGCGCCTTCTGTCCAACACTGGCCCAACTGGCAGTCTTGATCACGATCGCTTCTTGCACGCCATGTTACAGTTGCGCAACACACCTGACCCCGACTGCAACCTCTCACCGGTGCAAATCATTTTTGGTCATCCCCTTCAAGATTCATTTTCTTTTGTCAACAGACTAGAAAAATTCTCGGACCCTCATATCCGGCCGCTCTGGCGCCAGGCTTGGGCAGCGAAGGAGGATGCCCTTCGGACCCGGATGTCCCGCACCACTGAGTCTTTGAGGGCTCATTCGAGACCGCTCCGCCCATTGGCACTTGGTGAGAAAGGTTTCCTCCAGAATCAGCAGGGCCCAAATCCACACAAGTGGGACAGGTCGGGAGTCGTGGTGGAGTTCGCTGGGTCACGATCAATATCTGATTGAGGTGGACGGGTCTGGGCGCCTGACTTTGCACAACCGGTGATTCCTTCGTGGTTACACTCTAGCCACCCCATACAACCGACAGCATCCAGCTGCACCGTTGCTGCCACCTGCGACCCTGGAGTTCGAGCCCCTGCCTGCCCACCCAGGGATGGTGATGCCCCAGGGTATTGTTCCACGAGCGGCAGATGGGCCCCGTGGCATGGCTTTGGCGACCTCCCTGCTGGCGCCCCCTAGTGAGGTAACCCTTGGTCTCGAAGCCCAGGATGTCCCCGTCCCTACAGGCATCACCATGGATGTATTGCTTCCAGTGTCACCATCACCACCATCGCCACCCCGGCTTGACCGGCCATGCCGCACGAGGAAGCCACCCAAACGCTAGTAACCCGAGACGGGCCATTGGATGCAGGACTGAGTCCTTTCTGGACTGGGGGGGATGCAGAGTTTACCACTGGCCACTAGGGGATAGTATCCCAGTAAAGACACTGACCGGCTCAGTTAAGTTAGGAGTTGGCCAGATTGAAGAATAAATGTAGAAGATAAGCATGGTAGACATTACAGACGTTCCTGTTACAAAGGTTGGATAAAGCATGTTAACATAATTCATGTAAGTCCATTATCATTCTTTGTTATCATTATCATTTATCATTTTATATCATCATTATGAAGTTCCTGCTAATATTGAGTATGTTAGACATATGCATGTAGAAAT
The DNA here is from genome assembly GCF_963457725.1 of Sprattus sprattus. Taxonomy (NCBI): domain Eukaryota; kingdom Metazoa; phylum Chordata; class Actinopteri; order Clupeiformes; family Clupeidae; genus Sprattus; species Sprattus sprattus. The sequence continues at coordinate 15,711,004 of NC_137924.1, forward strand.
TAGGCTACTGGTTGTAGCTCATATTGATATTTTGTGAATTGCTGCAGGACTTCTTCATCTTTGTCATTAAAAAAGTAACCTGACATTGAGGAGTGTATTTCTTCAGTAATGCAGAGGATAATGCTGTACTTAAATTGTATTTTCTCTATTTGATGATCACAGAGACTCTCATAAGGTTGTTTGTCTGAAGAAGTACAATATGACAATGAACAAGCATAGGACACCCATGACCACAACATCTACAGTACATTAGTTACATACAACAGGTGTGTTTGTGCGTTTGTGTCATTACTTGCGTACTTTTTGTTTTATATGCAAAACATTATCTTTTTACAACAGGACAGCCTCTTAATCACCACAATACCACCATCTGCTGATGACATTAATAATTACATTCAGGGGATGCTCTTGAGTGGGTTATATGTGAGGTATGCACCAAACACAATACGTCTGAGTTTAATATTGGCTACATATAATAGTTTTATGTAATGTACGCCAGCGGAACTGTACTATGTTGTCTATTTCTTTTTTTTCTTTTATAAATTTGTATACATTTATTTTTTATGTTTATGTATATACTTGATTCCTATTCCTACTACCTTGCTGCTACGACAAATTAATTTCCCTCACAGGATTAATAAAAGTGTATCTATCTATTTATCTATCTATCTACATCTGTGAAAAAGTACATATCCCTCATATTATAGGGCTCAGGCTGCTCCCAATGGGCTTCATCTGGCAGGATGATGTTGCAACGTTACAAACAATGAGAACAGATCGGCTATAGAGATTATAAAGTGGTGTAAGAAAGCAGGAGATTGTTGTTTCAGACTTCCACCTGAGCTTTTGTTCATGTCTGTTAGATGTCTTATATACAAATGACACGTTCAAAAGTATCAGGCCAAATTGTGTGATATAAGAATATAAAATTTAAAAAAGTTAAACAGCTAACCCTCTAGTGAAACACTGTGCGAATACTGCTAAAACAGTGTCATAGTAGATTGTTAAGTAATGTAACTATTCTAATTACTTCAGCAAAGTAATGTAACTTATAACATTGGATTCCTTTCAAATACTTTTTGATTGGCTGACAAGAGGCGGTGCAAATTTAAACAAGAGAACCTCAAACCAAATGAGGGTATCCAGATAGCGAAAAGATTCAATGCAACATAACGATGTAGAACAGTTATATATTATAGATATAAGTTTTAAAGCTTTTTACCGAAATATATATATATTCGGATACAAACCCTTTGTAATCACCAATATTTTTTAATAGTAACTGTCATTGAATTAGCCTACATATTTTTCTCAGTAACTATAACGGATTACATTTATTTTGTCATTGAATTACCTAACTCAGTATTGCATTATTTGTTTTGGTTCGTTATGGCTTCCTAAAACAACCCTCTGTCTTTAAAGGTAATCGGTGGTCAATATAATTTTAAAACATCTGGGTCATTAATGTTATTCTTTTGGGGGAGTCACGCCATAGTTTTATATAATTCATGCAACAATATTTTCAGTGTGCTTGATTTGAAGGCACGCTTTGGAGAGACAACGATAACAGCACGCTTTGCGTAGAAGGTACTGAGCAGTGCGCAGTTATGATGTACTCCAACCCCCCCCCTAGATGTCTGCGTTTGTTGGACCTTGCAGTTCATTGGACGTGGGGATTTGACACAAGAGAGAGAGAGTAGCTTGATTGCAGCTAAATAACAAACAACAGACTGGACAGCATTGAGAGGGCTTTGGGGATCCTTGGGATGCAGTTGTTAGGTGTTGAGCGTGCTAAATGGGAAAGGAGAATCAACCCCAACTTCTTGCGCTCTCATATGTTCTTTAACTCGATGATAAGCAGGACTTACGGAATCCCAAAATAAAGTAAAAGAGACAGAGATCATTATTTGTTAGCTTTCCATCCTTTCGATGCTGTTTTTAAAAGAGAAGAGGAGCTTCGAGCACAATGTCCTGCCCCGGTAACCTGATTTGGGATGTAAGGAAGAGATCCATTGGGTATAGTGACCCAAGTGTTCTAAGGATCAACTATATAGGTAAGAAATACTTGTATTTAATATGACTCAGTGACTGGGTGAATGAATTTATGCTAGCTTGCAGGATAACCAACAAGGGAATGTGGCGTGCGTAACATGACCGCGACGTTACAGCTTTTGAGCTAGCCTGATAGCTGGAAGCATAGCAACCTAATGCGATTTATGTATCATTAAGTTATTCAGGATGGTTTGACATTGTCAGTTCACAGCGTTGCACAGCAGGGGACATTACACTTACTTTGGTACCTAAACATATGTGTTCTATATTAGACCATTTTACATTAGGCAATTGACGGTACCCTTCAACTGGCTTAGCTAACTACCTAGCTTGGAACTTGCAGAGACGCTAGCTTCCTTATGAGCTAGTTAGTACAGGTTAGTTCTTGGTGGCAGGCTTCACTGCTGTGCTTCTCTCGATAGCCTGCCATCTCAGTTGCTGATATCTGTGTATTATGTTTAAATGCACGAGTACACGTTTGAAGCAACATTACATTAACGCTACTCGTAGAAGTTTAAACAGCAAAAGGGTAAACGTCAAATATGCTCAGTAACCAAATGACGCTGTCAATCAAGTCGTTGTTTTGATGGTCTCTCACAGTACCTCGCCTCTGCGTACTTCTGTAATATCATTCTCAAGAAAATAAAAGTGCAGTTGGGGGGTCCAAGGATTTCATATTTAAGAGAGGATAGTCACCCACCTTCACACAGTTTGAGACTCTTGAAAATATCAAGAAATCTAGTAAAAGACTATTCTTATGAATTTGAACCTGCATAGGACTTCCTATTCTTGCTATTTTTCGGGTTCCTGTTATCTCAATATTACACCTTTATGCTCGCTCTACAGTTTAATGGTGTCATTTGAGTCTCTTTTCCCATGCAAAAAGTGAATTGTTGATTTTGACGTGATACAGCCTATCCAGGAAAGAAGGCAATTCAAAGAAATGTTTAGTACAACTCCAGACCTACAATAAATGCACCACAATTCAGATGGTGACAAAATAATGTATCTGGCGTATCAAGGAGTGTTGTTTGCTTCTTTGTTATTTATTTTGGTACACCGCCAGAGTCATTCAACTACCGGTACAACTATAAGGCGTTTAGGTGGCATCCATGGCATTCACCTAGAGTTTCCATTGCAGCTATTCTTGCTGCTGATGTGATGGTCATTGAGGAAGGCATGTTGTAATGTTTTGTTTTGTCATTTCTAGGGTCATTATGCACAATTTATGTTTGCAATGATACAGAAAGATTTTCGATGTGAACTGTAGTATTACCAGGCACCTGACTCATACTATTCTTAGTTAAGGAAATGCTACACTATGTCATTATTAAAGCATTTTAATAACATACATCATGCATGAGGGGCATTTCATGTGTTGACTAGCCTTGCCATTTTACTCACTTTAGGATAATGTGAATTTGTTTTTAGTTGCGATCCTCTGACAGATCTCATTACAAATAAGTGCAGCCTGCACCTACAATGGCTCACAGGTTGTCCATTTGTGTCAATACTGTCTGGATATCAACCCACCCCAAATTCATATTGTATTGGTTTTGCAGCTTGTTTAGTCCCAGTTGTGCAGTATTGTGCTGTTGTAGTTAGTCCTGTGTGGGTTTCATTCAGTCTAGAATCAATAAACAAAGTCATTAAGAATGCCACATGGAAGTGAAATTTGAAATCCCTAAAATGAAACGTTGACAGACTCATGAATCCAATTTCATCAGCATCATTAGCACATATTTAAGATGTTGGTGTACTTTCAGTGGCCCTTTTTCTCCTCATAGTGTTCTGGCTGTTTTAAATAGTCTGCTAGATTAGTAGCACTTCTGAGTTAAAACTACAATGCGAATGTGACTGCTAATTTGACAGGGTTGTAAAGGCGTCCTTTTTTCCAACGTCTGCATTGTAGGACATTTTTATGACCTGTATGTGGGAAATTTACCTTCTGAGCACTTGGAGTTCGTGCATTAGCCCATCATGCGTTCAGCACTTGACTGACTGAATTGGTGAGATGGTGATGTAGTCATAAGAACATTTGTAAAGGCTCAGTAGGAGAGAGTTGTTTGCAGTGCAGAAGCATTATCGACCATCAACCCCAATCTATTTCAGCTGTGAATGATGTATTTCTCTGTAGATGTGTTGAAAGGCTTACTGATTGCTGCCAAGTATTCTGACTAAAGTTGGAGCTTCGGCTGACTTTTTAGAAATGAATATCCGTGAACATCAGCCAGACTGTCTTTATATATTGTTTTTAAAATTAATCAGGTATTCGGGATGCATTAATCTTTGCAGTCATGAACATTTTGATCCCTTCTTTGGTCTTCTTCATGTTGAGTCATGCCTTTTTGGGGTGTGCTACCACACATTCTATGGCATGAACCAGAGTGGTAGTGTTGATGCAACTTTGTTGAGCAACGGCTCTCACGTAAAGCGCTTCAGCAATCCTCAATTTCCTTCTGTTAATGTGTGGGTTTCAGTGGGATGGTCTCCCACTTAAGGTCACATTGCGAAACCTGTGTGAAAGTGTCAATTTTGATTTTCACTGTCAAGCAGCTCTTAGTCATTCAGTGCAGTTTCAGAAATGATGCCAAAATGAAGGCTAGTGCTGCTGACGAACCAGTCTCACAGTCAGTGTTGAATCCGTAGAAATGAAGGGTCATTTCTTTTGTCATATTGTGTGTTATAGTTTATCTCAGAAAATTGTTTGAATTTCAACATTTCTGTAACCCTTTAATAATTACCTATTTGGTAATCTCTATGCAAACAAGACATTTTCTTTACCAGAAAGTTTACTTGTGAAGATATTGTGATAGGGCCGTATTAGCAGGGAGTTTTTGTGGGTGAATAGGAGGGAAAGTGAGTGAGTAAGTTGGGAGTTCATGCCCGAGAACTATAAATCAAGCAGTAGACGTACAGCAGGCCTACTTTTCATAAAGGCAAACACAGTGTGGGAGCCACGTCTTGAGGTCCAGGGAGAGAAAGGCCTGGAGATGTGGGAGGAATAAACTCTGCAGGCTGGCGTTATTTGATTTAGCGGTGTGGAGTTTTTTTTTTCTTTTTTTTCTTTCTCAGTAGCCTGTGATTTTCTGTCATGACTCTGAACTGACAGAAAATATCAAGGTCAAATGAAAGGATGACACTAAGGTTGAAAGGAAAGGAGAAGAAAAGAGAAGTTTGGTTCTGAATCATGAGTGTCTCTCGTTCACACGGGGCATAGTGCTGGAGTTCCTTCCTGTGTGTGTGTGTGTGACATGGCTGTGTTCAAGTCTGTCCTGTCAACTTGATGTCAACATCATTTGTGAGGTGGTCCTAAAGGAAGCCAAGCTCTGTTTGTTCTACGCATAGGTCATGCTTGTCTTGCACTGTCCAGCTTTGTACTCTGTATTTTGTGGTAATGATTAGTGTTTAGAATGGACAAAAAGGCCCTAGTATCTGTAATGGACACTGACTTGTGTTGTGATGCTTGTGAGGTATTCTGTATCCCCAACACTACTCAAAGCTAAGTCCTCTGTGGAACACGACACCTTGTCCCCAATACCACTGTCCAGATAGAAGTGGCAGAGCCTCTTGGCTGACATCAAAGCACACTTGCGTAACAACCTTCGGGATTCCATCATGGATCCCCTGAACTCAGCATATGTTCAGTTTCCTCGCTGACGAGTCACTCCGTCACTGGGGGGCAAATATGGAGTCTCCTTACGGGTAGTGTTGGTTTGCTGATAAAGTGGCTGTGGAGCTTGAGGAGTTGGCAAGTGCTGTTTTTAGATGCGCCGGTCGGTGAGGTATCAGAGCTGTCATTGCTAATGGATTGGGAATACACACGTAAGTGGTTGCAGTCTGACTGGGGGAAAACAAACTGGTGGCAGGCCGTTACTCAGGTCCGTGACTAAATTTAGCCATCCAGCTTCTGATATGGGTGGATGGAGGAGGGGTAGGGTTGTAAGCAAGAAGAGAGGTCAGGAGCTTATCAGAGGTATTCAGATTTTGAGTAGTCTAGAGAGAGTGTGTGTGTGTGTGTGTGTGTGTGTGTGTGTGTGTGTGTGTGTGTGTGTAAACTTTGTGTTTATCATTCCCAGTTTAAATATAACTTTGGTCTGCTTCCTGTGCCTTCAGTAACAACATACGTGGTGGTGACACCTGTCTCTTTCAGACTTGTACGAAGCCTTTTTGATGATGTTGCACTGGTGTCCATATAGTGTCCACAGCTGCTTTGGAGAGGGCTTGATGCCATTGACTCTGGGGAAGCCTGACAATCACAAAGTAATTTTCTCCTCATGTGATCTGGTCAGGGCACACCACTGAACGGAATTGAGGAGCATTATGAAGCCATAGGGCTCTTGTATTAGGTTCACCACTTACTCTGAGGTCACTTACCCCGGTTTGGTTAGGTTTACCACTTTACTCTCACTAAACTTACCCAGGTTTGCCTCCAAACCACAGACTTGGAATATCCCCTGGTCCCAGAGCTTCACACTGAATGTTTAAGCTGTGGAGAATCCAGGCTTTTGTCCCATCATAACCACATCCTCCCAGCGCGGCCACCTGTCAGTTTCATTACCTGTCATAGCATTGGATGGAGCCGTGTCAGCATGCAGAGGCAGTGATGCCTCACCCCACATGGTCAACAAAGGTGAACATCAGGCTCTGTTTGCAAACCATGGCAGTTTTATGATCATGTTCAACAGAGAAGCAAATTAATGGTTATGTTTCTTTTTTTTTTAATTCAGTCCTCACCCCTTAAAGAGCGCCTTCTCCCAATGATCAGACACACAGTTTTAGTTCTGACTGACTGTCTGTTTGTGTGTCGAGTCCACTGAGTGAAGATTATGCAGGCTATTGTTACTCTAATGGAATGGTGACCAGACAATGCATTTAACGTGGTTCTTGAATTATGCTGTTCTTGCGTCTGTTTTGGTGGGCCAGACCCCGGGTTTTCACTGTAATTCTAGTGGAATTGTGGCAGGTTAATGTATTTAGGGGTGTTTGGGGTCTGTATCTGTGTCTTTTTTTGGGTGGTGGGTGAGGGCCTTCGGAGTTGTCTATGAAGTCTGAGAGACTCAACAGTGCCTTACTCTGTTCAGCCTAATCAAACAGGCGTTGTGGTGTAGGAATTGCTACACGCCGGAGAGAAAGAAAATATTTTTTTGACAAGAGGAAGGATGGCGAAATGGATCCGACTCCTCAGAAAATGTGGTGATGATGTCATGAATATTTCATCAAAAGTTTCATCAGTGGAGCTAGGCAGTGCCAAATCATGTCTTTGAGTGAAGTTACAGTGAAGTTTGACCTTGCACACCTTTATCTCATGCTTTCAGCAGTCATGCATTTCTCTCGGCGTGGAGATAGTTAGATAGATAGATTACTTTATTGATCCCGAAAGGGAAATTGCAGAACAAGCAGGGCAAAGAAAACATAGGTTGGATTAATAATGTAGGCCACTGTCCACAATCGGTTGCTGCAGAGATGTATGTGACATTCAGTTTCGGGGGCCTCTTGAGCGCAGTGCACTCCAGAATTGAAGAAGGAACAGGATCGATCGATATGGAATAGAATCAAATAGGAAATGTCCATAAATTCTGTGTTTCTTGCCCAGAACACGTCTGGCGTGTCTCACCGCACACTGAAACGTTATTGGTAGCATATGAGAGGATGCTGGTGAGTGCATCCCTCTGACAAATGAAGGGTATGGATGGCAAAATGATTCAAATGATTGCTTTCAGCAAAACACAGTGTGTATGTCTTCTTAGTGTAATTCAAGGAATTAAATCGGGAAAGTCTTGTAAAATCCCTGTCACCTGGTTTTCAGAGAAGTAACTGCAGTTATTAACTTTTCATTTCTTTCCTCACAGGGAGAAGGGAATTTGTCCAGCGCCTGAAGCTTGAAGCCATACTGAATGTACACGATGGCTGTGTGAGTATGAGAAACATGAATAAACACTGTGTTTTAAAGCTGTAGCAGCTCTGTAAAACTCAGCCGTTCTGTAGTCATCTTTTATCTTGTTTCCACCGGGGCCGGCCCGGTGCCGGTGCCGGAGCCGGAGCCGGAGCTGGTTCCTTTCAGCACCGGCCTGCGTTTCCACCGCCGGAGCGGGTTCCAGCACCAAAATGAAACGTCATGGAATGTTATTACATGCTCTTATGGTTACAGTTGTGAGTTATTCACGAGTGGTCTTCTTCCAGCGAGAAGGCAAATTCATTTTGATAAAAACTTTAATTATATTTAACTTTTTAATACCATGAAGTAGCCTACCATACGACCTAAAGTTAAAGTTCTGTTTACTTGGCCACGGGTTTCTATATTTTCTCACGTAGATCAGACGAGTGGCAATGCAGTTCATGACCGGAGTTGACTAGCTAATACACTGATATACTAACCAGTTGCCATAACAACCTTAGCAGTACCTTACAGCAGCTAATGCTAGTTAGCTAGCTACTACACGAACTTGCTTAGTCAAGAGCTATTTTTTTATTCGTTTTCAAGTGGCACGTCTTCTACAGTACACACAATACAAAACCAGCACTACATCACGGTCTCAGTTAATGATGCAATCACGGTTTTCTACGAGCAGGCAATGCAGCTCATGATGGGAGTTAGTTGATTAGCATAACAACTGTAGTAGTACCCCACGACAGCTAGCAGCGAGTGCTAGTTAGCTAGCTGCTACAAGAACTTGCTTAGTCAACTACTAATTTCAAGTGTAATATCACACAAAAACAACATACCTGATTGAAAGACTTAATGTATACAAGACAGACAAACCAACACATTTTGATGGATGAAAGCTTTCTTTATTAGTTTTAACGTGTTTGTTATTAGGTCTGTTGTCCTTTTGAACCCTGCTATCTCAGACTCTCCTCGTATTACCTCATATATTGTAGTTTTCCTTACTGACTTTTCCATTTTGTCTTGCATTTCTGTTGATGGATAAATTGCTATCGAGGTATTTATTTAATCCATGGTCCACTACTGGATCGATTTTCCATGTATGTTTTCATTGTTTTCACTCATCATCTTTTGATGGCTAAAAAAAAATGGCGGCGGAAATTTTTGTTTCTGGTGGGTTAACTCCGCCCACCTCTGTGACGTAGTTGGTGCCCGATCTGGCCCCAGCTCCTCCAGGGAGCCAGGCCGGTGCCCGATTTTCAGCTCAGGCACCAGCCCGGCCCCGGTGGAAGCACAAGAACTGGTGCCAGATTGGGCACCGGCCCGGCTCCGGCACCGGGCCGGCCCCGGTGGATACGAGGTTTATTTGCCTGGGAGTCCCATAATACTTTTGTATTCTTGTGTCTAAAATAAGGAGTTAATAGCAGTGTTTCTGCTGAACAAAGCTTGTTTCCTACGGTTGAAATGAATAGTGACTAGTTCCTTATGGTTAATGATAATTTGCTAATAAAATAAGTCATTCTATGCTGCAGTGATTAACAAACCTTTGCTGGGTGCCAACTGACATGCTATAGAGCATATAATGATACTGAAGTTGACTAAGTTCAAAAGGGGTAAACTATCCTTTAGTGTGTGAGTGTGTCATTTCTGTCGGAAGATTGCTGTGTCCTGCTCCTTATCTGTCGCCGTGTGAACGGTTTGTGTTGACTGACAGCAGACAGCAAGCATTACTGCCACTCTCCACGCTTACCGCTGTGGAATGTGAGGCAGTCGTGCACACTGTCACTCTGACAACTGTTGCTAATGTTGCTAAAGCTGTTACTTTGTAAACCAACAGTGGAGAGGGTTTTTGTGTGTATGACCACCATATACAGCTTCTACATATGCATATATATACCTACTGACTACTGTGCTCTCTTTTTCTCTTTTCATCGCAACCTCCACACCCTCACTTAGATCACTGGGTCTGACAAGGCAGTGATTCTGACACGAGAAACACTAGCACTGAGATCTTTGATGCGGGCATCTGCGTCGCTCAGCGCCTGCTTTTGAAGTTTGCGAGCCCCGGTCGGTGCGTCGCTACTCAGTGGAGAGGATAAGTGCCTGGCGACGTTTAAGCCTGAGGCAGTTGCTCCGTTTTTATATTTTAATCCGCTGGGCCTTTCTGGAGCAGCTCTCATGTTGGTCCTCATAAGTCATCAGCATGTTATTGGTTCCCAGACTCAGACTGTATATGGTGGGCCGAGTGTTGGAGCTCCTGGAGTAAAGTCCCTTTTTTCTTTTCACCTAATTATTACCGTGCTGTGTTTTGGTAAGAGCTTGTATGAATCCCTGTGTCATTTTCACATTGCCACAAAGCAGTGTACAAATCAGTGTGCAGCAGTGTATAAAACTCACATTTTGCACCTTAGACAGGACCAGCCCTGGTGCCACATCATTTAGCAGCATGTTGGATCCCAGACTGTGTGCATATGAGGTTCTGGGGTAATGTAACTCTCCTTTTGAAAGAGGTGTTTTAAGTCACTTAGGTGTCACCTTCTGGAGTTTTATCTCACAGTCGTGTCATTCATTTTTATCAGGTTTGAGGCAGTCATCATTGGCATGCCCACCCCTCTATACTAATCTATTTTTTATAACACTGACTACCGGTAATGTCCTTGTCTCTTAACTTCCAATGAAATATGCCCTCAAAGGACAGAAAATATTCACAACCTTCCATTTTGTATAGCGAGGCGCAGGTGGTACCTCACACGATGAGGTTCAGGTTGCCCTGCCAATAGGGGTGGGAATCTCTTGGCACCTCTAGATTTGTTTCGATTCCGATTCAGAGGTCAACGATGCGATTCTAAATCGATATATTTTTTAAATCCATTTTAGGTTGAAATGCAAGCTGCATCTATTATTGCATTGCTCAAAGAAAGTCAAAATTGTGACAAGAAAAAGCTTTTTCTCTAATAAAGCAAATGGAGAAGGTAATTCATCCCTTGATTTTCTTTAATTATCAAACACAAAGTAGGAAGTGATTTTAGACTCTGAGTTGCAAACTCAAATGATTTAATAGTCGAAATGCATCGATAATCGTTTTATCGGTTTCGAATTGATAATTGATAATCAATCGATAATTGCATTTCAACATAAAATGGATGTGTAAAAAAATAAATTCATTACAAAATCGATTATAAACTTTTCTGAATCGAGACAGAATCGTTTTTAGAGAGAATTGAGAAAAATCAATTAATCGATTTTTTTCCCCCCACCCCTACCTGCCAATGTCTCCTTACCTGTCTCTGCATGGAGCTAGTACAGGTGACAAAGTGATGTATAGTGGCATTGAAAGCAGTATATCTCCCCATCATCCATGGAATAAAGACCTGTGACCTAGTTGATGTTACCATGGCCATTCATGCTTTTCCATGTCTGAGCCTTACACACGAAAAAAAAAAAGCTTGAAAATCCCTCAAGGTTGAAACCAGCAGATCATATAAGCATCTCATCTCCACCCCCTCCTCCCTTGTATCATGCCTCATTGGGTCCACCTCCCTCTGGTAAAACTCATTCCCACTTTATCAGATGCTTCCTCAGGAGGAGAGAAGCGAAGTGAGAGAGAGGAGGAGTGGGCAGAGATGGAAAGCGGAAATATTTCATGGAGATAAAACATGGAGATGGCAATCTGATCAGATCATGAATATCACAAAGAACTGAATACTTGGATTGTGGACTGTGGTTAACTACTACAAGTCAAAGATCTAGTCACAGGGGTTGGCAAAATTGAGATTCGCTCAAGGACTGTGTGCTACCCACAGACTCCTAACAGTAATCTTGTCTATGCCTGTGGTGACCATGAATTCACCAGTGTGTGGATCTGTGTGATGCCACATCTTCCTGTCGCTCGATTACTTGAGCCAAGTGCACCATGGTCTCCCAAGGAACATGTGTACTGATGACAAAATGGATATCTTTACAATACTCTCAGTCACTTTGGACGAAAGCATCTACCAAAGCACGAAATGTTAGGGTCAAAATATATACAGCTTATATTATGGATTTGGAATATTGACAGCATTTATATTAAGAAGTGTTTTTGCCCACAGCCTGACACATGGGCGCTAACAGAAGGCAGCACATTCAGTGGTCCTGCTAGCCTGGGTCACCAAGAACACACTCACCACACACCCACCTGTGCCAACCTGGCATTCCACTGGCCACCGACTGAGCAGGGTGTGGGCAGAGCTTTCGCAGAGGAAAAATGACTGGTTCATGTTTAGGGGCAGATTGTAGATGACTGTGTCCATAGCTGTGGTGAACGGGGAGGGGAGGTTTAACCAAGCGTGTGTGTGCAGAATATATAAATATCAGGTCTTGTTCTTTATATGCTTAGGGATGCCATCCCATAGTTGTTTTTTGTCAGGATGTGATTCTCCAGGGATCAGCCTTACACAAACCCACATGGCTCATGTTGTGTGTGTGTTTGGGGAAGAGGAGGACTTATGCCTGTGTGCAGGAAATTCCTTTATTTAAATTTTTTTTAAACCACACGGTAAGATGGCTCGGGTGTCCTTTATCAGAGCCTGGAAGATAACCTTACAGTTTCCGACTCCTGACCTGGGACCTGCATTTCGAGTGGCTTCCAGCAGCTGCATTCTCCAGCCACTGACATCACTGACACAGTCTTATTTTAGCACATCATGCTTACGCGACATCCCCCCTCCCCCCGGTCTATGGATAATACCATCCCAGAGATGGCTTGGAAGTTTGGGGGGGGGGGGGGGGGGTGATGGAAAAATAGACTCGGAAGTCCAGCGGAGACCATGAGAGCATAACACCACTTAACAGTGTTTCAAAGCTGCTCATCTGTTCAGTGGGGTAAAGCAGAGAGCTGAAGAGCTACTGCCTGCGCAGAAGGGGATTAGACCATTCACAATGACGACGCAGAGCAGAGGGGAGGCAAAGAGAGTGGAGGTCAAACCAAATGAACTAGCATGGTAAAGCCCGTCGTTTCGGTCTTTAGTGCACCGACGGGAGCCTCGGCAGCAGAGAAATGGGAGGAGAAGAGACAGTGTGGTGGCATGGCTGCCTGCTCGAGTGAAGTTAATGAAATATTGATCGACGGCTCTCTGATAGGCAGAAGTTGCGTTAAGGGACACGGTTTCCCACAAAGCAATCTGGTTCTCAGGCTGCGGTCCTTTACAGCTCCCCATGGAAACACTGGTAGTTAACTTTCTGTTCCAAAACAATGTGGTTGCAGCATCCACAGCCAGGGAGCAAGCAAAAAGCTACACATGTTCTATCTCTATATGGCAATGTATCATGCTATCAAGGACACACATTTAGCAGATGCATTTTTTGCTCAGACATGACTCAAACATGTGACTCAGTCGACAGTAATTAAACCGCAGCACAATAAATCTTATGGGTAAACACAGCACATTCTCCTCCAAATATGGTTACTTCCAGTTCTGGATGAGCTGCAACAGTACTTTGCTAACTGTTCTGCTCTCATTTTTTTCAATGTAACTATCCTGAGACCCCTAGTGACCAGCTTATGCACATGACCTAAACTGCCAAATGTGAATACAAGAAATCGACATTTACAAGCAGACCCAGAGATTTGTTGTACAGGAAACCAATACTTCACAAGCTTTGTTAAATAGGCTTCAAGGAACACTATCTTATTGCTGACATCCATTATAACTATATCAGGTCTGCACAAGGAGAACATTTGTTGTTTAACAAAAAATTTGGTATGAATTGATACGGCAGATGGAAATATAGATGGCAAGTTTGTAGGTATAATGTCCACAATCTTGTTCTTTACAGAAATTACAGCCATTCAGTATATGGGGCATGAATTAATTATATTACCTGATCTTATCGATGGTGAATACAGAGGAGTGAAATTCCTGTTGTTAATAGGAATACCTGCAGTCTGGCTTTGACTGAACATATTGATTTAGATATCCTTGTCAATGGAGGTATTTTGGTGAATGGTGTGACACAAAGAATGTTCTCCTGAGGAGATGCAGACACATTTTGCCTGAGGTTTAAGATTTAAGTGTAATCCCAGATAAGAAATGAATGTTTATCGGTTCTCCATAGTTTGTGTTGTGTTGATTGTAAGCATTAAAATCATTAGATTATCACATTTGCTTTGAGGCAAAGCAGCTGGTGGCACAGGAAAGGCAATTCTTTCATCAGTGTTTTTGTGCCCTTTGGGGAATTAAATCTGTGACCTTCATATTGCAGCACAATGTGACTCAACAAGTTCAGCTGAAGAGGAAACCACTGAACACTGAAGTAATCTTTTTCAAACTGTCTGTTTTGTTCTTTGTCTTCTGAACAGGTCAATACCATATCCTGGAATGATACGGGAGAATACATCCTATCAGGTTCTGATGACACCAATTTAGTCATTACCAACCCTTACAACAGAAAGGCAAGTATTTTGTCTTCTCTTTTTTCCCTGCGTGTCACCCTTCAGAGTCTCAAGTCATCAGCCCATAATATATAATCCTACCAGTTCACATCCTTTTGACATGAGTCAAGTGAGGCTGTAGTTATTTGCCAAACTGTTGAAAAAGTGAAGAGTTTCATATCAATGACTAGAATAAGCATCACTCAGTATATTCGCCATCAATCAGAACCTGGCAGGGAGGGCAGGGAGCTGCTGCAGGTTAGTCTCTGAGAAAGTTCCACATCATCAGAAAGTGGCCACAAGGTGATTTTTGTGTTTATATGGCCATAAAATCTTCCATGACCCCTTTAGAGCCGGCCTGTCTTGTTATTGTGAGTTGCAGTCAGATGAAGGCCTGACAGGGCTATTTTCGTCCTCTATAACTTTGCCAGAGGACCAGACCCTAGCATTCTTCCGAAACCTTCTCTCACTTTTTGCCCTATTGGTGTTTCAGCTTGATTTACCCCTTTTGTTGTGTTGACACCATCGCTAAATGGGCAGGGTGGGATTTGTGGAGAAAGAAGGGGGCATGGTTTGAAACGTTTTTATTCACGAAAATAAATCACGAACCACAGTGGGCTATGTTGTACTATGAAGCCTGTTAGGATGTTTCTAACAGCTGTTAAAGCTTGCGCTAGCTGGCTTAAATAGATCAAGACCATGCATGGACCAAGGCCAATGCACCCAGGACCATCACAAACACCAGTGCGAGAGCCGCCAGTGACAGTTCATTTCTGGTTTTATTATTGATTGCACTTTAGATTATAGACTAGAGATAAATTAAAAGTTAAAATGATACGTTTTATTCTATGTGCTCTATACGATCTATTGGTAAAGTAGCATTAGTCCCTCTGAGTGGTGACTCATTTTGACCCCACTGGGGAAACAAATAGTTCAGCAGTGGCAGGGATGTACACACCAGCCGAGGGGAAATCCCCCCCCACCCCCCATCCCCAGCAAATGGGTTATAGTGCGTTGGACCTGGTCCAATCTCATTTTCAGTGTTCTCTGTTGACACTCTGATGACCGTGAGGAGTACAGTTAAATTTAGGTTTAGGTGGTGATTCAATTTAGGACTGTGTTAGGAGTGGGTTAGGATCAAGTTAGTTAACAGGCAGTTGTTAGTGATACATTGTCGACTGTTTGTTGAATGTTTCTTAAATGTAGTTACCTGTTGAGGATACTCTGTGCTTTTTGCAGATTTTTTGAAACTGGTTAGTACAATGTATCTTTGGCTCATTGACTAGTCTGTGACCTAGAACTTTCTGCGGCGCCACATTTCATCCTCCTCTCCTGTCGTCTCCCAGGTCAAGGCAACTATAAGGTCAGGGCACCGGGCGAACATCTTCAGCGCGAAGTTTATGCCACACACTAACGATCAGCAGATCGTGTCCTGCTCAGGAGATGGCATCATCTTCTACACCCACACAGAGAAGTGCCCTGACCTCAACCGACAATGCCAGTTCACCTGCCACTACGGCACAGCCTATGAGGTATGAGTCATCATGAGCAAACCGAATGAGATTCTTACGGAGGAACTAGCTGGACAGTATGCCACATTCCTTCTAGTGAAAAAGGGTTAGGTTTGAATCATTAACAACGAATTAAATATTTATAAGCCAATTTTAACATTTAATAATATCCAAGAATGAATCGTATTCATTGCCCGTGTGTCCGTAATAATGAACGCCGGTGATTGAGAGTACATCAGTAGGAAAGACTCTGTTCTGGAGGAGAATGAGATGAAGTCCACCAACTGTGAAGACAGGTTGATGGACTGTCAGTAAAGATTAACAAGTATTGGAGGTCGTAGAAAAATGTGGGAAAATCATGTGTGAAGCTTTTGCTTCAGGGGAGATATAAAATCAGTTGAAGATTCACTAACGAGAAGAAAGGAATGAGCAAAACTGTGTAAATACATCGAAAATGAGGTGCAGGTTCGGTCAGTGCCTAATGTTTAGAATTCTGCTGAAAGCAGAGTAGAAGAAGTTTTATAACCCATTATAATTATTCATGCAAACTGCTTTAATATGCATAACTGAGAACACTGAAGGCTTTCCCATGCCAGACACAAGAGGCGTGTCTGTGAGCTTGATGGCTAAAGTGCTCGAGTGTCAGACTTTTAATGGCATGTGGGAGGTTCTCTGGCGCTTACAAAAGCAGTAGTTTGGTGGCAGTTAAATGGCCCAGTGTTCTTGAAGTGACAGACAGGCAGGAAGGTAAAAAGGCATTTTTGTGGCACAGTGTATTGCCTCTGTCATATCTGGTCTCATCTGTTACCCTCTCTCATCCAAACTTGTCTTACAGTCTAACTTCATGTTTACTCATAAAACCTTTTGTAGTCACACACACACACACACACACACACACACACACAGAGTCCCTACTCCCTGTGGCAAATGCTGTGTCAGATTTGCAACCTTTCCTGCTGTGCCCGGTTTCCTATTTGTTTTTTCTTCTTTCCATCGCACCTTTCACCTTATGTTTCTTGCTCTGTCCAACTATCTTTCTACCCTCTACACACTTCATTCCATTCCCTTTACTCTGTTTGTCCGTTCTCTCTCCCCATAGATTATGACCGTACCAAACGACCCCTACACCTTCCTGTCGTGTGGAGAGGACGGCACGGTGCGGTGGTTTGACCTGCGCATGAAGACCAGCTGCACCAAAGAGGACTGTAAAGATGTAAGGACCGCAGGAGGACTTTCCCATCCCAGCATGCACCACTCCCTCCAGCGGGCGGGGGGAGGCGGGGGGATGGGATGGGGGGCTGGCTATGTAGCCGTGGCTGTCAGATGGGCTGAGTGTCAGAGAGCTCGCCAAGCAGAAATAAGCTTTTTAACCAGCCACACCCTTATCACACACACTGCACTCCACTGCTCCCACAAAGAGGACAGTCAGGGAGCGTGTGTGTGTGTGTGTGTGTGTTTGTGTGTGTGTTTGTGTGTGTGTTTGTGTGTGTGTGTGTGTGTGTGTGTGTGTGTGTGTGTGTGTGTGAGAGAGTGTGTGTGTGTGTGTGTTTGCACGTGTGTGTGCGTGCATGCTTATTTGTTTGTTTGTATTTTTGCCAGATTGTTTGTGTCTGAGAGGGTAAGAAGATGTGTGGTGTTATTTGTGCAGGACAATGTGGGTACAGGCAGTTTGCAGGAAGGCCTGTGTGTGTGTGTGTGTCTGTGTGTGTCTGTGTGTGTGGGTTTGAGTGTGCAAGACAAGCTACACATGGTAGCCTTTATCAAAAGAGTGCATTTGGTGGAGTGTGAAGGGGTGTTAAGGTGTGTGATGTTGAGGCTTCTCATGAATATAACTCTCTTTGTGTGTGTGTGTGTGTGTGTGTGTGTGCAGTTGAATACGTTTCTCCTGACCACACCATTATACACCCAAGCTATTGTTAAATTAATCCATTTCATGTTGTATTGTGCATCCAGAAGTGTGGGTAAAAAATTAAAGAGGACCTCTTATGCTAATTTTCAGTATTCATAATTGTATCGATGGGGTCTGCTAGAATAGATTTACACCCTTCAGTGATCCAAAAACACATTACTTTTCTCATTCTGAATATCTCTATTCACCCTCTGTCTGAAACGCTCCAGCATTCAGTATTGTTGTTGTCTGAAAAGATAATTGCTTTCACAATTCTTACTAGCGTTGGTATATTATTTTTTGTGATCATCAATGATTTATTACTTATTATTGATTTGATGGTTGTTCAACTTATATCCAATATGCTCTGATTTTAGCCGTAAGAACTCTGTTCATTAAACTCCATTTGTTTTCTATCTTAAGCTTTGAAAGTTTTTCTTCATTTGTGTTCCACTTCTTTTTTTGAGGTTGTAACTACTTTTGTCTTCTCTCTTTCTCTCCCCCACTTTCTCTCTCTCTCCATTCTTTAACTAGGACATTTTGATAAACTGCCGCAGGGCTGCTACCTCGATATCCATCTGCCCCCTTGTCCCCTACTACCTGGCCGTTGGCTGCTCCGACAGCTCAGTAAGGATTTATGACAGAAGAATGCTTGGCACAAGAGCTACGGGTAGGTCCAGCGTCGCTTGACTACACCTACCAGCGCTAGGTTTTAGTTTGTCTGGTTACATTTTGATGTTATTTACTAGGGGTGGGGGGAAAAAATCGATTATTCGATTTTTCTCGATTCTCTCTAAAACGATTCTCTCTCGATTCAAAAAAGTTCATAATCGATTTTGTAATTTTAAAAAAATTGATAATCGGTTTATCGGTTTAGAATTGATAATCGTTTTTTTTACACATCCATTTTATGTTGAAATGCAATTATCGATTGATTATCGATTATCAATTTGAAACCGATAAAACGATTATCGATGCATTTCGACTATTGAATCATTTGAGTTTGCAACTCAGAGTCTAAAATCACTTCCTACTTTGTGTTTGATAATTAAAGAAAATCAACAGATGAATTACCTTCTCTATTTGCTTTATTAGAGAAAAAGCTTTTAATGGTCACAATTTTGACTTTCTATGAGCAATGCAATAGTTGATGCAGCTTGCATTTCAACATAAGGGGCCCTATTTTAACGATCAGAAACGCAAGTAGGACAGCGCCAAACGCAAGTAGCTGTGTGGGCGGCTCTATGGCGCATTTGCTATTATAACGGCGAAAAAACACACTTGCGCCCGGCGCAAATGTCAAATGGGTTGGTCCAAAGGAGGTTACTCAGCCATAGGTGGTTTGGGCGTAATATGCAATAAACCAATCAAAGCGTCATCTCACATTCCCTTTAAGAGCGAGGAGCGCATATTCCATAGCGGCTTGTTATTATAATGGCGGAATTACCTGGAGGAAGACCGTGAGGCCACCAGAACGTGTGTTACCAGAAACAATCACGGCAATATTTTCCCATGCTTGTTTGGAGAAATGTTTCTACTTTTCATTTCTCATTTGTATTTTTTCAGTTACTAGCATTCGTTTTTTGGTATGGAAAGCCAAAAATGACATAATTAAAAATAAATACATATGTAAAAATGTGAGTCATAAATAAATAAAATGACTAAAAATGCACCAAAGAAAAGCATTAGAAAAAATATATCATGCAGTTATGTGAATGGAAATGGAAAATGAGTCCTTTTTATTTACTGTTACATTTATTTACGCTTACATTTATTCCCAAATACATTTCTTCCTCCTTTTATTTTTCTATTTATTTACACATTTTTTACCGTACTATTTCCCGTACCGTATTTATTTCTTCTCGCGCCTTTTTACATTTCTTTCTCCTACATTTACATTTCTGGCTGCATTTATTTCTGGCTGCATTTATTTCCGTATTCATTCTTGTCTCAGTATGCAAATGAGGTGGGCTATCATTGGCCAGCGCACCGTCTCTCTCATTGGTCGAGCTGCTTACCCCACTCTCCCCTAGCTCTGTAATTTATAACCAAAGCTATGCAAGCTAACCAGCTAACTCACGTTAGTCACCTTCACACACACATATCACCTTCACACACACTGATCATACCCAAGCTGTCAACCTTAACGTATGAGGTTTATCGTTTTGCTTGCCATGGTTCAGTTTGTTTAGCTAACGGAAGCTAAGCAGTGCACAGTTAGTTTAGCTAACGGAAGCTAACCAAGTTAAACAGTGCACCGTTAGTTTAGCTAACAGAAGCTAAGCAAGTTAACCACAACCAGTGCACATCAGCAGTTGAGATCCTTGTCCGCTCTCGTCAGCTCGGTTGTAACGTGAACTGCAGGACGTGATAGCTTTTGCAGAGCTTTGTCAACACAATATTCCCCCTAATGACAAGTGAGAAAAAAATCGCTGGATTTGTCACCCAAACCCATGAAATCAGGCCACACATAACGTGAGGATTGTAATAACTCTAAGGCAATGTGTGCAGCTCTTTAACTTTCTCAAAAAGTTGATAGATAGTCTCTTTATTGATCCCTCGTGGAAATGAACTGTCGTGCATCTACAATGAAAGTACTTTACACCAAAGCTATAAAATGAGACGTTTGCGTCCCCTATTTTGTTGCTACATCCCACTGCACAACAGGTAGCGGGTATCTTCGTTTGAGTATGGCGTATTGTAGCGAGCGAGCAGGGTAAGAAATCTGGAGTCAAGGTCTCAGCCACATAGACATCCTATTACGCTCAGCCATCTCTGTGAAGCCTCGAAGCTCCCTCGCCACCATACTCCAAGTGATCGGTGGATTCATTAAAAAAAAACTGTGATTCAAATTGCATCAAAATAGCTTTCAATCTCTTCCGATCTCTCCATACAGCTTCTCAGTTCTCACCAACACTTAGGCCAGAGGCCTAGCGAGACCAATGAGCGACACGGTGCGCTGGCCAATGATAGCCCACCTCATTTGCATACTGAGACAAGAATGAATACGGAAATAAATGCAGCCAGAAATAAATGCAGCCAGAAATGTAAATGTAGGAGAAAGAAATGTAAAAAGGCGCGAGAAGAAATAAATACGGTACGGGAAATAGTACGGTAAAAAATGTGTAAATAAATAGAAAAATTAAAGGAGGAAGAAATGTATTTGGGAATAAATGTAAGCGTAAATAAATGTAACAGTAAATAAAAAGGACTCATTTTCCATTTCCATTCACATAACT
Organism: Sprattus sprattus; assembly: GCF_963457725.1. Classification (NCBI taxonomy): domain Eukaryota; kingdom Metazoa; phylum Chordata; class Actinopteri; order Clupeiformes; family Clupeidae; genus Sprattus; species Sprattus sprattus. Next base: position 15,731,993 of record NC_137924.1, read on the forward strand.
GCATGATATATTTTTTCTAATGCTTTTCTTTGGTGCATTTTTAGTCATTTTATTTATTTATGACTCACATTTTTACATATGTATTTATTTTTAATTATGTCATTTTTGGCTTTCCATATAGCATTCGTTTTTTGGTGGCAACATATTTGAAAGAAAAGTCACAAAAACATACTTTCCGATGTTTTGGGTTCACCCTCACTGAATCACTAGGTTATGTATGCATGGTAATAATATTGCACCCATCGGTTCAACCTCACGTCTTCTAAAGTCCTCTAATCTATCCTCATTTATGTCATTGACACATCCATGATTCATGGCAATGTTGTGTAAAACACTGGGGGGGGGGGGGGGGGGTGCAGTCTATAGCGCCAGGGAACGCCAGGGAACCCATACTTCTCCCAGAACGCCTGCTTAGACCTGACGTAACTGCATGTATAGCCGAACTTATTGCAGACTGTGATAGGGACAATGTGCGTCTGTACCCAGCTCATCTGCCAGGAGATGGCAGACATCAGAACCGCCATTACAATTAACCTGAAGCATTTGGGTCAATGTGTACCCTAGATGTATGCCTATTTTTAAAATATCTTGGATATGGATATCACAATGATTTCCTCATGTGGTAAATACTTTATTTTCCTTGTAATTATATATGGCTTGCCAAAAAATGTGTGTAAATCTCTCGTATAGACGAGAGAAGTAAAGTGTAGCCTACTGTGCGGCCAAGCACGCATCCTTAAAATAGCGTCTGAATACGCGCCACAGACTCTACACAATGCGCCTCTGACATTAGAATAGGTTTTTTCTGGTCAACGGCGCACTGTTGTTTTGAAACTGCAAAATACCACTTGCGCCTGAGAAATGCCTTCTCTGTTCCGCCCCGCCCATTTCGGCGCAAGTTCATTTCGACGTGCGCCTCTGGAGGGAAAATCCCGCTGTGCGCCGGGTGCAAGATAGGAATGATACATGCGTCGGTGACAATGTCAATTGCGCTGGGTGCAAGATAGGGCCCAAGATGTGTAAAAAAAACAAAAAAAGTTTTTTTTAAATTACAAAATCGATTTAAAATCGATAATCGATTTTAAATCGAATCGTTGACCTCTGAATCGATTTCGAATCGAATCGTGAGGTGCCAAGATATTCCCACCCCTATTATTTACTGAAGTCACTCTTTATGTGCATTGTAATGTATTTAGCTGGCATTGTGAGTATATTACTTCATTTATTTTACTTTACTCTTCATTTGTTTTTAAATAAAGCATGTGCTTTCCACTCTGCAGGTAACTATATGGGGCGGGGCACAACGGGTCTCTGTGTGCGATTTGTCCCTGCCCATCTTTCCAACAAGTCGTGTCGCGTGACGTCTCTGTGCTACAGCGGTGATGGGCAGGAAGTCCTGGTCAGCTACTCGTCGGACTACGTCTACCTGTTTGACCCCAAAGACGACCAGGCCCGCGAGCTCAAGGGGCCCTCAGAAGAGAGGAGGGAGGAGGTGAGGCAGCCCAATGTCCAGGCCTCATTTCAGCCCTTGTTTGACTACTTGGAGTCATTCCAGTGGCCGCCATTTTGGCTCATACACAGTTGCCTAGACAAATGTTTGAGTACTTGGCAATGCTTGGCTCAGTCCACAGGACCTAGTCTAGACTAAATGTAAATGACTAAATGTAAATGTGACTTGTACGGCAAGGAGATGCTGCTGTTGTAAATTTGTATTTGCAGTCATGCAGTTCCCATACTGGGAACTAGTTAGAGAACCGAACTTGAACGCTGGAAAAAAAAAACCCACTGGTATTTACAATAAACGTGTCCTTGATTGTGAAGAACCATAGGGGACCCATCCGTAGGACAGTTACAAGCTGAGTACACCTTAAAAGCATTGATTTCCCTTGTGCACCCTATCAGGTTCAATCACAATTAGTCCAGTCCAGTAACTGTGTCAGGAGTCTCAGATATCTGAGGGAGTGTAGGAGGCTCCAGTGCCCAGTAGGTAGCAGTGAAGTCATTTTACAGTCATCATACAATGTAATGAGATTCCTACTGGCAGTGTTGAAAGCACTCTGAGATTTCCTTGGCTGGGAGTTGAGGAAGCCTTCAGAGATAACGTGCTGTAATTTGCTAGATGTACTTAACAGTAGTGTTGGACATGTAGTCAGATCTCAGTGACTGCCCTCTCCGGAGCGCTCTGCATCTACTCTGTAGCTTGGCCGCGGGCCACCGCGTGTTGTCATACAACCATAATTGAGCAGTATTGAGTTTGGCTCAGTGCAGCCGCAAGGGTACGGGGGTGTGGGGAGGCGGGTGGGGGAGTCTGTGTAGGGCTCTGGCTTCAGGGCCAGAGTGATTACAATGGAGATCAGATCTGTGCATAGGCGAGACGTGTCTGGCATAGTCTGTGTTGCATAGGCGAGACGCGACTGGCCTGGTGTGTGTTGCACAGCCGAGAAGCATCTGGCATAGTGTGTGTTGCATAGGCGAGATGCATCTGGCATAGTGTGTGTTGCATAGGCGAGACGCGTCTGGCATAGTGTGTGTTGCATAGGCGAGACGCGTCTGGCCTTGTGTGTGTTGCACAGGCGACACGCATCTGGCATAGTGTGTGTTTCATAGGCAAGACGTGTCTGGCATAGTGTGTGTTTCATAGGCGTGATGCGTCTGGTAAAGTGTGTGTTGCTGTGTGCTTTTGGAGATGCAGCGTTGTCCACTCATGTCGTGTGGTGGGGGAGTAGGGAGGGGCTGGCTTTATGGCCGAAATAGATTGAGCCCGTAGGCACACACACACACAGATGTTAACAGGTCTCTTGTGCCCAATCTTGCCATCTCTGCAGCTCTGTCTCATTCTCTCTCTCTCCCCCCACCTCTCTCAAAAACACACACACACTCATTCTTTTAGTCACGGGTAGATGGGTACTCCCCGTAAACAGCTCAGATGGGATGTTGAGTTAAATTGGCAACTTAAGTAAAGTACTCTCCGGGTCCGTCTTATAAAGCCATCTAGAGACAGAGGTGACCCTGAATAACCAGGATGGGAGATGAAGAGAGAAGCAGAGAGAAGCAGAGAGAAGCAGAGAGAAGCAGAGAGAGAGATAGGAGAGAGAAAGAGAGAGAAAAGGATAGTGAGAAAGTGGCAGAGAGAGAGAGAGAGGACTGAGGAAGCGGAGTGAAGGATCATACTATGACAGACTGAACATAGTAGATAACAAGGAATGAGGGGGAGAGATATACACATACGCAAAAACACATTTGAATGACAGAGCACAACAATGTAGGAGTGCACTGAAGAGTTACTGTGGAAAGTGGAGGGCAGAAGTGAGAAGTGCCTGTGGCTGAGAGAGAGACTAAGGCTGAGAGAGTCGAGAGAGAGAGAGAGAGAGAGAAATGGAGTCTGAGAGAGAGAGAGAGAGAGAGAGAAATGGAGTCTGAGAGAGAGAGTCGAGAGAGAGACAGACAGAGAAATGGAGGCTGAGAGAGCGGGACCGAGCGAGAGCCTGGCTGCCCCCCCCCCCCCTGCCAAATGACTGTCCTGGGCCGGGAGGTGCCCATCAGTCTCTTTCTGCCTGTGGATCGCACAGATGAAGCACTCCTGTGCCACCCACTGCTCTTGGTTCAGTCGCTCCCTCCCCTTCCCCCCATAGCTCTCTCTCTCTCCCTAGCTCTGACACGGTGCCGATTGGGTTTGCTGCAGTGGATACCTGTTATAAGTTTAGTCCTGATTCATGGCATACAGTCATAGCTCATGTGTACATACGTGAAATGTCTACGTCTAGATGCTAAACGTGCAGTGGATATCTACATATGCAGCCACACACATGTAACGCCACACTGGCCAGTACATTCTGGAACACACACACACTCAGTTCACAAGGGACGCAGGGGGATTTGAGGTGTGTGTGTGTGTGTGTGTGTGTGTGTGTGTGTGTGTGTGTGTGTGTGTGTGTGTGTGTGTGTGTGTGTGTGTGTGTGTGTGTGTGTGTGTGTGTGTGTGTGTGTGTGTGTGTGTGTGTGAGAGAAATGTGCTGGATCACTACTCCAGTCCCTCAGCTGTCGTACGATGTGTTCAGCTGTGTCTGGAGTCCCCTCTGTGTGCTCACATTCCTTTCCAAATACAGCCTCACATGCTGCCCCCTTCACCCCCCAGGGATGGAAATAGCCAGGGAGCCATGGGCTGCACAGTGGGGCAACAACACTGCATGCCTCTTTCTCATTATCTCCATCTTCTCTGCCTTCTCCACCCTCTCTCTTCTTCTCTACCCTCCCCACTGTCTTTCTTCTTCTCTTCCCTCTCCACTCTTTTTCTTCTTCTCTACCCTCTCCACTCTCTCTCTTTTTCTCTACCCTCTCCACTCTCTCTCTTCTCTACCCTCTCCACTCTCTCTCTTCTTCTCTACCCTCTCCACTCTCTCTCTTCTTCTCTACCCTCTCCACTCTCTCTCTCTTCTTCTCTACCCTCTCCACTCTCTTTCTCCTTCTCCACTCTCTTCTTCTCTACCTTCTCCACCCTCTCCCTTCTTCTCCATCTTCTACACTTTCTCCACCCTGTCTTTTCTTCTCTCCACCCTCTCTCTTCTTCAGCATCCAGGCCTACTTCATCACGCTATAGAGAGACATTAATAGCCCTTATTTGTTTGAGTTATTTGTTTAGTCAGGTAGTAGCTGTATGATAAACATTCAGGGAGCGATAGCCATGCAACTGCATATTACGCTGTGATATAGTGGCACAATCTGCAACCCAATCTGGAACCTTTTGTGTGTGTGCGTGTACCTGCGTGTGTATGTGTGTGTGTGTGTGTGTATGTGCGCTCGTGTTTATATGTGTGCTCATGTGTTTTTGCGCTTGTGTTTATATGTGTGCTCGTGTGTATGTGTGTGCGTGGGTATGTACTTCAAGTTTTTTTTATGCATCATTTACATACATCAATATTTCATATTTCCTTGTCGTGATCTAGCCTTCTGTCATCACGGTTTCTCATTAAATAGTAGAGGATGGAAAGGATATTTCAGCAGGCTCCATCACATGCAGCCCACCTGCATTGAACCTGCGTGAGTCAGAGGAACAGAGGAGGAAGAAGGGTCCTTTTCACACAGTTCAAGTGCACGATAGTGTAAAAAAACGTAACTGAACCTTTGTGTTGTTTTTGTTGAAATATGAAGGTGTTTTGAGGGGTTGCAGAGTTCTCTGTCAATGGTTGGGGGTGTTTTGAATTGTATTCATAGTTTGTTGCGTAACCTATCCAAAGGTGTTTCAGAGATTCATGAAAGATGAGCACAGACTACATTAGCCTACGCATTACATACCTATTGACATATTAACTATCTTGGTAACTCTTCATTTAGATAGACTTTAGATGCTGAAAACAAAGTCAGTAAATCCTCTATATAGTATCAAAGACCTGACAGCTTGGTCTCACTCTTTATCGCCTGTAAACTAACCTTAACAACCTTACCTAACCATGACATTGCTAATACCCCTAACCCTAGCCCTTACCATATTATTATCATCATGCTTTAACTGCCCTAAATGTCTTCCTCAGTGTCTGTGGAGTATCATTAGACACAAATACAGGGCATTGAAAAGTGGTCAGACAAAGTGGGTCAGACATCTCAAAGGAAGCAATAAATAGTCCTTATTTTCCCCTTCTTTTTCTTTACCTTGTGTCTGGCTTATGGATGTAGGGTAAGACTTGTGGGGCCTTGCCCTTGTGAGTGCTTTGGATATCTGATCTGGGGTGCATGAGGAGGGTGTTTATTTCCAGAGAGAGAGACAGAGAGGACGATAGAAAGCAAAAAAGAGAGAGAGAGAAGGATATGGAGAGAGAGACAGGTGCAGAGAGAGAAAGAGATTGATAGGTAGAGAGATAGAGAGAGCGAGAGAGAGAGAGACAGCTGCAGAAAGAAGGGAGAGATAGACAGAAAGAAGCAAATAGATGGAGAGGGAGAGATTGAGAGAGAGAGATGAGGGAAGGAAGAGAGATGGACAGAGAAAGAGTGA